>NC_133311.1:10706413-10707485 GCF_012295235.1 Primulina huaijiensis
ATAATAATAATAATAATAATAATAATAATATGGATGCTTGTATTGTGAATCTTCGTAAATATTTTGCTTGTTTACCTGATAATGCGTTGAAAAAAATTTATAAAGCTAGATGTGAGCGACTAAGGTTGATGATGTCATATGGCATACCGAATGATATCCGGTTGATAATTGAGGCAAAAGTCCGATTGGTTGGGGAAGCAAGTGAAATAATAATAAGACATATGCCAGAATTTGGTAAAAGCACATATGCCAAGAAACGAAGAGTTAAACGTATAGGCGGATGTCATAAATGTGCAAGATGGACTTGTAAATGGAAATGCAAAAATGTTGGAATGACATCAATGGATAGAGAAGATAAAATTTTATTCATTAAGAATGGTCTGAGTAAAGAGCCTTTGGATAATTTTCTAGAGGTTCTTGATACGCATTCTAGTGGGTACGTGCAAAATGAACTTCTTAAACTATGGTGGCAATTTCAACATGAGGAATATCAATATGGACGGTGGAATCAGCCTTATAAAGATCCTACTGTAGTAACGCATATCTGTTTAGATAAGTAAATATATATATACAATTTCGTCTCGGGAATCTGACGTTAAAAGACCCTGTTTGCCAATTTATAAGAAAATTGGATGGGAAGCATATCCTCGACTCATAGAAGGCGTTGAAGCCGTTACTGAACGTAAAATCAGAGGAAGATGTGAGCCACAATCACAACTACGCTGTATATATGTGTTTTAATTTATGTCATTTTTATTTTCTTTTAATAATAATAATTTCCTGTTCAAATATTGACTTTTGGCATGTTACGCTTATAAATTCATATGCTGTGATTTAACAATTGCAGAAAACATATTTCTCAACATGTCGACGTCCACGGTAAGTAAAATCAAAAATATTTGTGTATTTTGTGGATCTAGTGCAGGAAAAGATTCAATTTATGAAGAGGCAGCAGAAAAGCTTGGAATAACACTTGCTAAAAAAAAGATTCATTTGGTATATGGTGGTGGTGAAGTTGGTCTCATGGGAAAAGTTGCAAAAGCTGCGCATGCAGGTGGAAGTGAAGTCTTAG
>NC_133311.1:10710636-10775323 GCF_012295235.1 Primulina huaijiensis
CTAACTTTTACTTTCCGCATCTAACTTATTAAATCATATATTTCATTTAGGCAATAGCGTGGCTCTGTCGGTTGTTCTAAATGAAATATAATGATTTAATTTAACATTTATTTTATGTAGTTATATATTTATATAGTTATATATATAATCATAGGTACCATATATAAAATATCGGTGAATTCGGTATTTTCTATAGTGGGAACTATATTATATTAGGTGTGTGTTTAGATATTTTTATTTTCTTGGAACCATTATTTATGGTAGTTTCCTTTGTTTTACTTTTAGTTAAACAATATTGCATAAACCAAGAATAAATCCTCGAGCCTTGACAAAATTTATAATTTGTAAACTTCGTTTTTGCATTTGGTAATCTATAAATTAATAAATTTAAACTTAAAATAACCTCTCTGTGGATCGATCTCGTACTTACGAAAGATATTACTTGCAGACAACCTACACTTGGGTGAATTATAATTTAAGTAGTAGCAGCAGGACATCAAAACTGAACTAGCTAAGAAGTCAGTCTGGTAATTGGACAATAGATGTTAAAGACATATGACTGGAGAAGATGAACTGCTGAATGAACTGTCTCAATTTACTGGACCTAAAATAACATTTGGAGATGCTTTTTAAGGTAGAACCGTGGGTAAAGGTAAACTTATACATTGTAACATTATCATTGAAAATATATTACTTTTTGAAAATCTTAAATACAACTTAATCAGCATAAGTCAGTTATGTGATAACGATTATTCAGTTGAGTTCAGTAAGCACAATTGTACTGTCAAAAATAGTTCTGGATATGTCATAATGACAGGTGATAGAAGTGGTAACACATACAAAGTCAGTTGGATTACTAAACCGAATGAACCATAATGATTCCTAGCATGCAACTCATTAAGGAACTTGTCATGACACAAAAAGTTATATCACTTAAATTTCAAAGCCATTGCAAAACAGAGCAAAAATGATGTTGCCAAAGGTCTGCCCAAAATTGATTTTTCCAAAGACAAAGTTTGTCTAGCCTGTCAATTTGGAAAGCAAGTCAGATCATCTTTTATAAACAAAGGATGTAACTCATCAACCCGAAGCTTAGAGCTGCTGCATTTGGAATTATTCAGTCGTAATACAGTCACAAGTTTAAAAAAATGAAATAAACCCTAGTTATTGTCGATGATTTCTCAAGATTTACTTAGGGAATTTTTTTATAATCAAAAGACCAAACTGCTACTCAATTGATCAAAATTTTCAAACGACTTTTGAATGAAAAATCAAAAAGAATTAACAAAATCAGGCCAGATAGAAAACAAAATTGTTAATCAAACTTTGTCAATTTTCTTAGAAAATCATGGAATCATGCATGAATTCTCAGCAGCAAGAATACCTCAGCAAAATGGAGTTGTTTAGAGAAAAAATAGGCCTTAAAGAGGCTGCTAGAACAATAATTGCTAATTCTGAAATTTCTCAAAGATTTTGGGCTGAAACAGTGAAAATAACATGCTATACTCAGAATAGATCAATGATTAACTAGAAACAGGGCAAGACACCCCATGAGATATGGCATGGCAAGCAACCCGTGTTAACCTACCTTAAAAATTTTGGTTGCAAATGCTTTATTCACAATAATGGTAAAAATCATCTGACTGATTTTGACACTAAGTCAGATAAGGGAATGTTTCTTGGTTATTCATCTATTAACAAAGCATATCGTGTTTTCAACAAACGAACACTAAATGTTGAAGAATCTCTGCATATATTACTTGATGAAACAGTGTCGACTGAACAATCAACTGATACAACAATACTAATCAATCGATTTGAAGTCGATTGAACAATCATCTGATACAACAAAACTAATCAATCGATTTGAAGAAATCAGCATGGAAGATGAGAGTGAGGAAGAAACTCCAATTATCAAAAGAACACTTCAATCTCCAGAACATGAGATATTTGACGAACCTTTTGAAAAAATGATGCTTCAATTAATCAACTAGTTGATATCCAAAGAACCAATGAAGTTCCAGCTGATATCAACCCAACTGATTCAGTTCCACAAGGCACATCGAATGAACCATACTACAGTTGGAACGAGAATCACTCCTCGGCTCCATGATAGGTAACCCATCTGCTCCCATAAGAACCAGAGGGCAGAAGAGCAATTAATTTCTACATGCTGCATTTATTTCTAATATTGAAACTAAAAGGATTGATGAGGCACTAACAGACAATAGCTGGATTGATGCTATGCAATAAGAGCTCAATAAGTTTACCAGAAATCTTGTCTGGAACTTAGTTCTAAGACCTTCTCATCAAACAGTTATTGATACACGATGGGTCTACCGAAACAAACTTAATGAAGATGGAATGATGGTAAGAAATAAAGCAAGACTCGTGGCTCATTACTCAACTGCCAAAAGAATTCTTAAATATCTTAGAGGAACACAAAATGTAGGATTATGGTATGCAAAGGACTCATCCTTAAATCTAGTAGGATATTCTGATGCTGACTATGTAGGATGTAAGCTTGACAGAAAAAGCACAAGTGAATCTTGTCAGTTTCTCGGAGATAGATTAATATCCTGGTCCAACAAAAAGCAAACATTATTGCCACCTCAACTACAGAAGCTGAATATCTAGCTGCTTGAAGTTTCTGTGCTCAAATGCCATGAATTCAACAACAGATGAAAGATTATGGAAATGAGATTAAGGAGTCATGAATTTTCTGTGACAATACAAGTGCAATAGCCATCACATACAATCCAATCATGCATTCTCGGACTAAGCGTATTGACATTCGTCATCATTTCTGAAACGTCTACTACTTAAAATACTAATAATTTTTTTTAAAACTAAATCTCGCAGTATACATTTTTATTTCAAAAATATATATTTATAGGCATGCATGCAATATCCACCGACAATCACATAATTTAAAAATAAAAGTATTCAACTACTGGGTAAAAGTATTGCAGATTAAACGAGCTCAAATAAACAACATGCAAGTCCTATCAAACCATAAACATATAAATAATAAAACATAAGAAAATATCCATGATCACTCCCAACTTATAAACATGATGTGCGGAAAAAGTCGGTCTTCGGGTTAACGTGCGCACATCCAACTCCGCCTACTCAGTCTTCGGTGCCTCCAATCCCCTCATCAATATGCTCACCTGCATTATTCACATCTAGTAAGTCTAAAGAGTCAACACCTTGAATTGTTATAACAAGTACATATACTTAACATGCAACAGTGAAAAGTACTGTAATTAAAAATACATTTCATGAGCTTCAAATCGTAAGCATAAACATAACATGATAAAACATAAATGTTTTCCTATCGTATCATATCAACATATACGTATTCACTTTCTTTATTTGAATTTCGTTCATTAGTTGTGACTTTCGTATCATCGTATTAGTCGATGGATCCATCTACATATAACCGCGGTACCTGGTGACAGGTACATCATCGACAGTATTACCCATCCAATGAGCCTTGGTCTTACATTTCATCGTATTATCGTATCATCATATTAGTAACAACCAGCTACCTTCCTTCAAAAACATGTCATCGTATTCATCACTTGTAAAATTCATGCATATACGTAAATTTCCTTAAAATCAAGCATGCAGCGTATTTTTCATATTTCCATAAAACGTCATGTTCATGATATTATAAACATTTAAAACATGAAATTTTTGTGATCAGGGCGCTGCCAAGACTGCTAACTCGACCCGGGTGCAAAATGACCATTTTGCCTCTGGAAACCCTAATTGACCGTTTTACCCCTGGATCCCAAAATTTCGACACGAAGCCAACCAAACACCTTAAAAAACTCCAAACATATTTATAATCATTTTTAGACGTAAAATCGAGCTCGTTTCCTAACTTATACGATTCGTTTTAAAACTTGGATCGGGGTCGGGGGTCCCGGTTTTAACCCGAATCAACCTGAAACCCAACCAAATCTTTCCAATCTTAAACCACCCCTTCATCGTACCCTACCAACCCTTAAACCACCTAGACCAGACCACTTAATACCCTTGAACAACACCTGAAATTTGCTGGATTTTTCGGCACTTTGATTTCCTACAAACCCCTAAGCACCAAGCCCTCAATATTTCGATTTTAGACCTAACCGATTCGAACCAGCCTTGAACCAACATCACCTAGGACCAAGATCAGACCGAGGGCGCCCTAGTGGACAAAACATAGCCATTCCTACAGCTCCATGCGCTCGGCCGTGCGTGAGATACCCGAAACAAGCCAAAACCCGATCCTCCTCAATTCATGCACCTCGACCGACTCCTAGGTTGTGACCAGCCGCGTTTGAGCCATCTTGGACCACGTCTCAGACTCCTTTAGGGTCTGCACCGTGGCTCAATTCGACTCCCCAACAGCCAGCCCTCTTCCCAAGCCCGATCTAGCCCCATACACCACGAAAATGCCCTAGGTTCGACCGGTTTCCACCCAAGCTCAACAAACCCATGACTCCAACACTTAGTCGCCTTCACTCTCGACATGTGCAGCCCCCTAACACTTCAAACCGGCAGCTCCCTTACACAAGAACAACAAACATTTGAGTTTCATTTCAAACAAGGCATATTTCGTGACAAACTATGCAAAAATGAGGGAACAACACGTAGAACTTGCACCGGAGAGACGGGGAGAGATTTTTCTTTGAAAACTAGGGAGAATTTTCGATGGCTAGCTGCTGGAGTTTTCTAAAAGGTATTGCTGCTATGGGGAGGGGAGGCCGTGAGTTGTGAGGGAGTGTAAGTAGGTTTAGGGTTTTTAAAATGTAGTGTTTAAGTTGTATAATTATGCACTAATGGGCGGCCTTAATAAAAATTAAAGGGGTTAAAAGGATTTTTGGCCCATTATGCAACAAAATAATCTCATTAAGCCCAAAAACACTCTTGAAAAATATTTCGTTTAGGAACGTTTTTCAAAATATTTCCCGAACCCTCAAAAAGTCCCTCGATTCGCTAAATTTTGCATACCGATTAAAAATATGACCCGACGAGTAAAAATACCAAACCAAGGCCTATTTTCGAAAATCACACTTAAATACACCATATATTAAATAATTATAAATAATTATTTAATAAAAAATATTTTTCCTAATTATCTCCGGTCTCCGTTCTTCGTTCGAGCGCGAAATACAACTTAAATCCCTAATGTATGAAACTTTAAATAAACCATGAACTAAACCACATATCCATGCAATAAAATAATTAAACACATATTTTAGTAAAATCCTAGATTGCATGCAGTCAGGTTACGTAGCTCGAATTTCCTGGACATTACAATTTCATTCGAGATCACGTAATGAAGGAGGATATCAGGTTGGAATACGTCTCAACTGAACAACAAGAAGCATACATCTTCACCAAACCACTCTCTAAGAATAAGTTTTCCTTTTTCATAAATATTTTTGGACTTATTGATTTATCATAATGCATATATTCATGGAGAATACTGACTTTTAACACTTAACCGATTGTTAGTCCCTTACTGTTTGTTGTCAGTAAGTTAATCTCTGAATGTTTAAATCAGTTGGGTTTGCTTTAACTTATTCTTAAAATTCTTTCAGCCTAACTGATTTCCTCATTTAATAGCGTCTTTACGATTTATTTGACTCTCTTTATTATTTCATTAAACGATTTAATGATTTTGTCTTACATTTTTATTATTTTAATTTTCATTAACATCGTGACACGTGTTCTTATAGTTACTCTCACATGTTATAATTCAAAATACCCAATTTTTCGATTCATCTATGCACTTTCTTGTTCAAAAGCTTTTCTCGCTTTCAAATTCATCTCACGCACATCTAATATCCTCTCAAGTGTTTTTTTTCTCAGAAATGCTGCTTCTGCAACTCTTTCATCCATCATGAACGCTCTTTCTGTTGATTTTGATTCCATTTTTTCCATGGAAGATGTGGACATCACAACGGTTTTCAAGGCTATTGAGTCATCTGGACTCGGGACATTCCTCAGCTCTTTTTTGGATATTTAGTTGAAGAACTCAATAATTTTCACGGCCGAGGCATCATTTCTGATAATGACCAAGTTCTGCTGCCGATGAGTAACGAAAATCTGCTTATTGGACAAGATTACTTCTAGGAAGTCTTTCAGTTACCCACTAAAGGGTTAAATGACTTCTCTCTGGTTCCTAAAGAAGCAGTTGACAACATGAAACTTCTATTCTCTGCGGCTGGTGAAGCCATCAAAACCTCTGGAAAGAAGAAAGAGTTGAAACTGGAAAATCAACTCATGGCTGATGCTGTTCCTAAGACAATCTGGGCAAAGTCCGGATTCTTTGATGCATATACTACTGAGAAATTCTTGGTATCTCCAACTGGTCAGTCATTCTGTTTCAAATTCTGAAAGCCATGATTCAAACTGACAAACAGTCAGCTAGCTTCGCAATCCCACTTAGCAGGCTATTCGAAGATTCATGAGCCTTACTGAGAATGTAAGGTCCAGGAAATTAATTTTCGTAACCTGCATGCATGCAATCTATGATTTTATTTAAATCACGTTTTATTTATTTTTATGCATTTAATGCATAATTATAGCATGATAAGATTCATTTCATGATTATTTTAAAGTTTCACGCACTAGGATTTCTAGATGCATTACATGCTCGATCGAGGAATGGGGACCGGGGAATTATATGGAAAATTATTTTTTTATTTCATGAATAATTTTTATTAATTAATATGAGGTGTTTTTAAGGGTATTTTTTGAAAACGGGCCTTGGTGGGTATTTTTACTCGTCGGGTCGTAATTTTTATCCGTACGTAAATTTTAACGATTCAGAGGACTTTTTGAGAGCTCGGGCGATATTTTCAAAAATGTACCAAAACAAAATATTTTTCAGGAATGTTTTTGAGCTTGATGGGTTTGTTTTAAAGATTATTGGGCTCAACAACCCTTTTAAACCATTTAATTATAATTAGGAGCCCATTAGTGTATTATATTTCAAACTAAACCTAATAAGCCAAACCGTAACCCTAATATATTGAACTGGTCACCCATCCCTCACTAAATCAGCATCATTTTTCAAAAATTTCAGCAGCCACTTCAAGGTGCTCTCAAACTTTCAAGAGAAAAGTCCTTCCCCGCTCCTTTGATGCTTTCCCGACGCGTCCTTCTCCAAGTTTTCAATCTCACAAACATCAAGGCACTCATGTTTCTTCCTTTGCACATCATTCACGCAAATACTATACGAAAATGTGTGTAAATGCATGTAAATCTTTCGATCCATTTGGTGTGTGCATTTTATTGAAGTTTCAGCATGAAAATTTGCATTGTTTGTTGCATACTCACGTTTTTATGAATTGTTGCAAGGGGGATGCTGAGTTGTAATGCTGAAGGTGTGTTTTGGTTGAGGGGTATGCTGTCCAAAGTCTGGAGTCGAAGGTAGGCTAGGCAAGCTAAGGGCCGAGGGGTAGTGGTGAAGGGTTGGCTTGTTTTCGTTAGGGTTTGAGTTAGGGGATGAGGCGGATGTACCAGGGGCATTCCAAACCATGGACCAGACCCATGGTGGGTCTGAGTCATGGTCTAGGGTAGTTGCTCGTTGCTGGTTGTGGTTTAAGATTTGTTGGAGCCATAAAATCGAAGGGTGCCGCGGTGTGCTTTGTTGGGTCTAGCGAGTGGCTGCGCTTCACGGCTTGCATGGAGATGTGGCCGTGGGTTAAGTAGGTCCAGAGGGGTCCTAGGGTGGTCTAGGAGAGGCCGGTTGGTGACTTGTCCCAGCGGTTTTGGTGTAGGGTCGGTGTATGTGAGTTAGGGCCACGTCTAGGGTTTGACTAGATTGAGTAGAAGAATTTCCAACAGCTTCTCGGGTCTGATCGAGAGGTTTAGGGGTCTGGTCTTGAGGGTTTTAGGGTTGTTATTGTGTTTTTAAGGTATTGTAAAATGTTGGGTGAAATTTGGTTAAGTTTCGGTTCAATTCGGGTTAAAACCGGGACCCCGATCCAAGTTTTAAAACGAATCGGTTAAGTTTTTAAACGGTCTCGAGTTTACGTCTAAGAAATAATTTTAAATATGTTTTGGGATGTTTTAAGGAGTTTGGTGAACTTCGGGTCGAAATTTAGAGTTCAAGGGGTAAAACAGTCATTTTGGATCAGTAGGGGCAAAATGATTATTTTGCACCTGGGAAGATTTTTTGGTCATGCAGCGCCCTGAGCACAAATTTATCATGCTTTTAAATGTTTATGCATCATGATTATGATTTTTATGAAACTATGAAAATTACGTTGCGTGCTTGATTTGAAGAAAATTTACGTCTATGCATGAATTTGTTAAGTGATTAAAATGATGATGCTTTGAAGGATGAGAATTGGTTGTGACTAACGATGTATATGTAAATGCGAATGATGTATATGTAAATGCTAATGATGAGGCCTAGGCACAATGGATGTGTAATACCGTCGCTGATGCCCGACAGCCGCCGGGTACCACGGTTTTATGTAGATGGATCCATCGTATAATGATGAACGATAAAACTAATACGAAAGTCACAACTAATGAACCAAATTCAATTAAAGTAAATGTATAATCATATGATGATAGGATGAGCTGTTTTGACATGTTTTGATTTCATATGGAACATTTACATTTACGCTTTTTAAGTTCATGAAAGGTATGTTGATTACAATATATTTTTCACTGTTGTGTGCTGCGTATATGTACTTGTTATTCCGGTACAGGTGTGTCGAGTCTTTAGACTCACTAGACGTGTGTGATGTAGGTGAGCATGTTTATGAGGGGACTGGAGGTGCCGAACTCTGAGTAGGCAGGACTGGATGTGCGCGCACGACCCGAGGACCACATTTCTTCCGCACATTATGATTTTTGAGATTAGAGAGGACATGCACATTTTTATATATTGGTTAAAATACGATGATGATTACTAGGATTTTTACTTATTATGTTTACACATTTTTCTATTGGTCGAGCTTGACCATTTTTAAACTGCACTATTTTAAATTGTTAAATATTTACGATTATTTTTAAATGGTATATTTTTCAGTAGGGTTGCATGCATATAAAACATTTAGTTATTCATTTTCGAAAATGTGAGCTTTTTTTTTAAAAAAAATTTCCGCATTTTAAATTAGTAGATGTTTCAGAGAAAGTCAATTACATTGCACAAATATAAAGCTCTTTCAACGTCCAACATTCTCTTTCTCAGACCCAAGGGCCAAGCGGTAAATGTTACTTCTGTTGGATTCTCAGTCACCAAGAAGGAGAAATCCAAAAAGCTGGCCATTGGAAAAAAGCTCACTGAAAAGAAGGGTAGCAAGGTTACTGGACCTACTCCGAAAAGAAAACTGATTCTGCAATCCATTGAATCCGAAGCAACTACTTCTTCTCCTTTACCCAAGAAAGCCAGGACTACCAATGCTAGACCAGAACCTATACCGATCAAGGCCAACCAATTTCTCAGCTGCCATTAGCTTCCCCTACTGAAACTACTACTGTATAGCAGCCAACTAAAAATTGAAACTCATAGCTGTGACGGCTCCCCTAGGAAAATCAGAATGCCAACAGCTCTCCCTCTTCCTAGACCGGCTAAAGGACTAGTCATCCAAGATCCAATTCAGTAAACTCGATTTGGGTTACTCTCATCCTACTCCTCAGATGCTGATAAAGGCAAAGCAAAGGTCACTGATATTGTTTCAGTACCTCATTTAGCTGTTCAGACTCAGATAGACCTACTGATGGATTAAGTCAATGAAATTGCAAAGGACAAGAATAAATTCTTTGATGAATGGGTGGACTTCACGACAAGTCACCATTGCATCAAACTTAAAAAGAAAGTAGTGCTAAAACGATTCATAGCTCTTGAAAAAGCTGTTCTTAAACATGTCAAAACAATGATCATAGCGGACTCAATTCAACGACACATATATCTTTTTGATATTCTAAAAATTCCAAAGCTATCATATGTGTGCGCTGAACAGAGATCCAACTATGATCCTCAACGTCCAACTGCGTTTGATGATCTAGCAGTGATCAATCAGCTGGATATGGATTTGGTCTCCCTTCAGATGAAAGTAAAATTTTGGGAAAATGATAATAAGTTGTTTGAACCAGTGATCTATAAGAGTCAGAAATCAAGCAGCTCCTCCAGTCAGTCGGCTCCTATAAAGCCAACCGAAATTGATTCAAAAAAACTTCAGTCGATCAAACCATCAGTCACTCCCTCCTCTCCATCCATGAGGACCATCTATTTATCAAATGCAGAAGAAGTTGTGCAATCGATTGCACAACAACAAATTGAAAATACAGATGATGCCCTTCCACTCAGTTGACTTCCTTTTGCCTCTACCTCAAAGCTATCTGACTCCATTGTTCCTGTTGATAACATTCCTTCACTGAAGGACATTCTGCTACTCGAGTTTACGAAAATTGCATTTATCGGAGAAATCACTGAAGAAATAATTGAGATAGCAATGGCTAAGCAAAGTAAATCAGAATCTCCTGATCTGACAGTTGCCAGGTTTGATAAGTCAGGACCCTATACCAGCCAGGATCTTGAATTAGCTAGTACCTCTAAAGAACTGCCTCCGATCAATCCATCTTCTCCTGATCAGGACTTTACTAATGAAACCACATAAGATCACAATAGCTCCAGCCCGACTGCTATCTCCTCTTCTATTACTGCTTTGAAATGCTGCAATCTTAATACCAAAGAAGCTCTGGAATCCTTTAAAGATGCTTAAAGATGTGTCGAATCTATCCAGAAGTTTAATTGATATATTCAGCCAATTAGATCAGATCAAAAAGGCACAAGCAACAACTGCTATTCATCTTGGTGGGCAAATTCAAGCCAACAATTTTCAAATTTGCACCAAGATAGAGGAAGTCCAGGCCAATTTCAATTCTAAGCTTGACATAGTTAGTTCTCAACTGAATTTTGTTCTCACTCATCTCATGTCTCCGGAGATTGTCAAAAAGGGGGAAGAGCAAGAGATAAATCCGAGAAAGAATAGAAGTCAACTAGCTCTAGTCAGTTTAGAAGATAATTTGTTCTATTCTTATTATCGTTCAAATTTGTTTTTGACATTATTTTGTTAACCACCAAAAAGGAGAAAATTGTTGGAACACATAATATTGGTGTTGGATGGATATAAGATAATCTTACTGATCACCGGCCAAGAATACTTAAATCGATAACCCAACTGATCACCAGCAACACAGAAACTGAAATCAGATAGCCTAACTGATCGCTAGCCGAAACTGATCAAACTGATTAAGAGACTTCTAAGTTAATTCAAACCAGCATGCTATCACTTGTTACAAGATAGATTCAAAGACCTTTTTTGATTAGTGATTAAGAATCCGAACCTGGCCAAGCAGCTTTTGCATTCTTAACTGGTTTTTAGCATCATTTCTAATGAACCCGTGATTTTTTCTGCCCCAACTAATGATTTTTAACTTCGATTTCTCATATTTATGAGAAGGGGATGTTGTATTTTCTTAGCGTGTTCTCATTTCTTGGTTCTTTTATTTTAATTCTAGTTAAATGCATATGTTAAGCATTCAAGTTGCTTTATTTCTATCTTGTCAAATATCCACAATGATGTTTCCGGCCCGATAGAGCTTTATGATTTCAATATTCGAATGAGCCTTTTGGATTCTGTTTGTTTTTGGTTAATGAAATTCATAGAGATAATTAATAAGTGAACCATTGTTCATTAATCATATTTGGAGAACCCCTTCGAGGATTGTTCCCCAATTTTAATCTCAAGAAAGGATAATGAATATGTAATGTAGCTAATTTTAAGTAATCGATTGATTATCATTTCGTTATGACGCAAAATTGTGTCTTTTCGTATTTTGGCTTGTGTATAGCATTTTAGGTGCTTAAACGGACATCTTATGACATTCTTATTTTCTTTTCCTTAAAGAAAAGGGGAGTGCCAATTGATGGGCAGTTTTGAATTGCAAAATTCTTCTGAGGAGCAGAATATTGATGGTGGGGACTGCAAAATTAGCCATTTACCAGATTACATTCTGTCATATCTTCCCACCAAAGAGGTTGTGGCGACATCTATTTTGTCTAAACAATGAAAGCATTTATGGACAGAAGTTACTTATTTGGACTTTGATGATTCGTTGTTGTATTCTAGTCAAATAGATTTTCGGCACCCACTTGATGTTACTTGTTTCACAAATTTCGTTGAGAGGGTTCTTCTGGTATGAAAAAAGTCTGATATGAAAAGTTTTTGTGTCTCATGTCGTCTTTTCTTTAGTGAATATCATGTCCATGAATGGATTTCGGCTGCACTCAGACACAATGTTCAAGAGCTTGATCTTTGCCTTTTCATCCAGGAGTCCTTTACACTTCCGTGGGGTGTTTTTCATAATGTATCCCTCACTGCTGTGAGATTAGAAATGAATTGCACGCTTCAACTACATACTTGTATTTCCTTTCCCCACCTTAGAAGGTTACACGTCTGTCTTCTCACATTCCCAAACGATCTCTTGATGCAAAAACTATTCTCTAGCTGTCCTTTTCTAGAAAGTTGGCTATATTAGATTGCAAAGGGATCGATATGAATTGTATATCGATTGCTATTCCTTCTTTGAAGAGTCCGATAATTGACGATTTGCCGTTTTGTTCTGTTGATTATCTTCGTGGTTGTGAGATAAAAATTGTTGCAGAATATCTTGTATTCTTCAAGTACAGTGGTTATTTGTCAAATGAGATTCACATCTACGACGTTTTCTCATCGGTCTTTGCTTTAATTAATGTCCCCATTCTATGTCAAAGGCAGCAGGAAATCACTTCTCACACATTTAAACTGTTCAGAGGACTGAAAAATGTTAGTATCTTGAGAATATCCAGTGGCACCTTTGAGGTAATTGATTCATCAAGGATGATGATTATATATCACCATTGACAAATACTAATTTCCCATGATACTGACCACTATGCTATTGCCTGGTGAAGTCTCTTTTTCTTGCAGAGGATATGCTAGATCTTCTACCAATATTTGAAAACTTGACACTTCTTGAGTTGAGGGGAGAATTTGGTGGACATTGCATCGAACTATTGATGGAATTTTGTATCACTTTCTTCCAAGTTACAATCTCTTCATTTCTGTGAGGTAGTTTTTTGGGCCATAATCATCAAGTGCACCAGGTATTTTTATCTTATGATTAACTGCTTTCAATTTTTCTTTTTCCTTTTAGGGACTTGGCTGCTGTAAAGATGATTGCAAGCTGAAGCTGACACCCAGTTGCAGCTTGTCTACTATCAAGATTGTCAACTACCAGAATTTTTACGGGACTAGTACCGAAGTATATTTTCTGAAGTTTTTACTGAAAAATGAAGGAACAATGGTGAAAATGGATGTGGTTTGATCTAAAATTTTCTCTGGGGACCCAAAAGATCAACTGGCAATTGAAAATCAGTTACATGCTCTTCCTAGAGGCTTCGGACACTGTGCTCTTGAGCTTACATGAATCTCCATACTTCCTATCACGCCCCAAAACCGAAGTGTCGGTGACATCCGGCATTGTTTAACATTTACTTGAAAACAATAAGCCTCGTATCAAAACAAACTAGTCTTTTTCATAAATAAATATTGTCTTTACAATGACAATGAAAACTCGACTGCACGAAACTTTCTTCCTTGCCTTGGCCGAATTTTGGAGGATTTATGGAGGGTGAGGGCCGAATTTTTAAGGTGCTTTTTGGGGTGTTTTTTATTTAGCCATAGTGTAGTATTTATAGGAAAACAAATGGCTTTTCACCTTGCCCTTGGACGTCCAACTTGAGCTCCAATACATGCCATCAACGTGGTAAAGCTCCGTCGCAAGCACCAAGGATCATTTGTATCAACTCAAGGGACATTTCTTGCACAATAATTATGTCCAAGCCTCTTAGCTCTTCCCTTAGCTACTTTCTTGGTTAACTCAAAGGTCATCTTTTGCATAATAAGTTTGTCCAAATCTTTTAGCTCCTCTTTTAGCTCCCTTTTTGGTTCTTTTAGGACAAGCATGATTGAGCTTCTTTAAGCTAAAATCTTGAGTTCATGAGCTGGGGTTTTACTCTACTGGTGACGACTCTTCGATTGATGGGATTTCTTATTGCATAGCTTCTCGTGGAGCTAATCCCCGAGCTTTAGAGTTGTTTCCCCGAGTCAAGTTAGCTGAAAATTTATGTTAATATTTGAGTTTTATAATTAGAATGAAAGTTTTGAGTTTAGTTTAAGCTTAATTTCGAGTTTTTTTATTTCTTACATGATTTGCTTCGGAAATTCCAGGCTCTCACACTTCCTGTCAATAGTGTTCTTAGCATGTTTCTTATTCTTACTTGACTCAACTGAACTGAATTTTCCTCTCTTTTTTATGTCCATGTATGTTGAGTAATTTATAACTATCAACCTTTTTTTTAAAAAATAAATAGCTGTCAACTTTTGTTATGTCGTATTGCTAATCTGATTATTTGGATAGGTATAATCCCTAATATGGTCTTTTTCATCAGCTCAAAGAAAAATTCCTATTAAACCTCGTCCGGAACATTACCAAGGCAGACTGGACCAGAATGTGGGGTAGACTAAAAGAAGTTGAAAACTTTTATAAGTTTCAGTATCCATCACAAGAAAATGATGCTGTCCAGATGATATGGCAGGCCGTTTCACGAAAAATTCCTGCTGTCAAGCTAAAGATTCACAAAGCTGGTCGTTTTTTTTCAAGCAAACACCCCTAGAGAAGAAGGTATTAAGTCTCTGTTGCTGTTCCTAGAAATCTTGCTTGATTGGTGTCAGAGGCATAGCTCCCTCCGATACACTTTTTTGGAGATGAAATAGCGGAATATTAGATTTTAGTTTGATCTATTTGTTCCTTCTTTTAGCCAATGGGTTAATTAATTTTGTAGGTTCTAGCCTCTGGGATGACATAGATTCTTTGTTAAATTAATTATTGGTAAGAACCAAGCATATCCTGCATCTTCGTCACGTTTGTCGCAAGCATTTCACTTGGTTAATCTTAATCTGTATATTGTATATTGTTCAACGCCAAAAGTTCCAGATAGCTGAAAAATGCATTTAGGCTCTAGTTATGAATATTCATATTTTGATAAAAATTACATTTCAGACTAAAAATATATACAAAGAATATAGCCTGCCATTATATTACAAATCAAATTATGCCACTGTTCAGATGGATTTGTAACATTGGAGAGGTTAGGTATGGATATTGGTCAAGTAAGGTCAAAGATTTAACAAGCTGTTTCACCAAGAAAAAACATGATGCTTTGATACATTCCAACTCATTAGCAAAATAGGAATGTTCATTCTTATATTACTGAAGATAAATAAATGTATGGCATGCATACCTTCAAGATTAAATATTGCTTTCTGGCCAAGACGTAATCTGTGTTCCTGAGAATGAGAATTTTATTAAATACATAATTAAAATTAATGCAATTCCCAGTACAGAATTTTACAACAATTAGCTATTTTTCTTAATCATCAGGTATAATTCATTGATGAAATGAGTAACAGATGATATATTAATATCCTATTTTCAATATGCTCAAAGTATTTTAATCCATTAATTAAAATATACTACTGATTGTTAGTATATGTCGTTGTATTTTATTATTCGTCAAATCTGATTCAAATAAATTAATAATAACAATTTATTTTTGTTTTGTAAAAATATCATAACTAAATCAAATACCTTGAAAATACTTGGCTTAAAAAAAATTCCAACTAAAAAAAAGTCGTCGAAATAAATCTGTTGGGGATCGAAGTAGAGTTTAGAGGGGGGGTGAATAAACTCTTTTCTTTTCTGATTTCTTCTTTTGAAGTTGCTAAAATCTTGTTAGAGATTGTAGCTAATCTTGTTCAAGTGTGCAACCAACAAATCACAGAATAGTGCGGAAACGATATGATGGTTCAGTAATTGAAATGATAAAAACAGTAGGCTGTAGACAATAGTTGTTTATGGAAGTTCGAAGATAAAATCTTCTACATCTCCCCTTCTTCTGTCTCTAGAAGGTATCACTAAAAGACTTTGGATTTTACAGTACACACTCGTACACACCCACTTCAGCAGGACTTACCCTCTGCCTACTGAAACTCTTAGTGTGTCAACACGATAATATATAATAAAAGTTCTGGAAAAGACTCTTTTCCAGATTACAAACTCTTCTCAATAAGATATGAATAGTGTGAACTGTTTATGAAAACTATGAGAAATAGCAGCACAAGATGATCTTCAACCGATCAGATATATGCTATGAAGCGTGTGCTACTTTTCTGTATGTCGAGCTTTTTGTGAGATAAGAGAGTTTTGTGCTCAAATCAACGTTGTGTGTATTGTAATCAGTATTGTCTCTTTAATCTTTATCAACGTTGTTCTTGTATATTTATAGAAGTTTTTGATCCCAACGTCTATAAACAAAACGGCTTCTTTGACTTTTGATATATTCAGCTTTAAGACCTGAAATAGGTCCTGCAGAAAAGCTTCAAAACAATTAGTCTTGTTTTATACCAAAATTGGTAAGACGTAATAAATAGCTTCATACAGCATTAACGGTGCAATTAATGCTAGTACTTGATAAAGTAACGGTAACATTCAAGGATAGTTCTGTTTATGCGAAAGACGTTAAGTTACTTCGATTTGGATTGAATTCTGCTTCTGTTTTTCTAGAATTCTAAGTTCTGCTTCTGGTTATCTTAGAACTTTAAGTTCTGCTTCTGGTTTTCGTTAGCTGAAGACTACTGCTTTTATATTGCCTAAAGATCTGCTGATTTAAATCTCATTTCCCATCGCCACAATTAAGTTATGTCTAACAATTTCCCCCTTTGTGGTGATGCCAAAACCTGAATATTAGCAGAAAAATAATGGCAAGATAAAACATAATTATATTAAGATAATTAACGAAAGTTTTAATTATCGGTGCCAATGTCCATGTAAATGGTTTCTTCAGCATCTTGATATCTTATGGCAGAAGATTCTGCTATATCTCCAGTTGTTCTTCCTTCTGGTTCTGTTTCCCCCTTTTTGGAATCAGTGGCCAGTACTCGAGACAACAAACCATCCATACGGCTAGAAAGATTGAGAATACCATTGTTGAGCATTTCCAGATATGGTGCCTGATTAGATACTCGTTCATTGAGAGCATTGAGAGATGGAGATTGGGACTCAATCTTGGCATCCATAGATTCCAAGGTGGTGGAGACTGAACAATAACCTCATCATGGACGGTGAGTCGTTTGAGTATGTCAGTTTGCCCGAGTACGATGATGCCTTGGCTTCTGGAAACATTTTGTTGAAAGACAATGGTCTCAACATACATTTTTCTCACAGATTCTGCCGTAATAGTTAGTTCCTTAGATATGCGGTCTCAAAAGAACTTAGAACCACTGACTTCTCCAGCATGTTCACGAGATAGTTCCTTTACTATTTCAGAGAGATTGTGGAGATCTTTTTGCAAAGTATCAATCTCAAATTCAATATCAAACCGTTCCGATTCTGGAGATGGAGTTCTGGTGAGCATACGCTGCTTGAGTTCAGCGGTACGAGCAGCAGCTGAGTCAGAAATGGATAAAACCAATGCAGTAGAATGTTCTAGTTCTGTTGGAGCAATGGGAGGAATCACATTCTTTGAACCAGCAGAGGTGCCAGGTTCAACAGGGCTTAAGTCTAGAGCGGCAGATACAGGAGGTGCTACATGAGTTTCCTCATCAACAGATGGAGCAACAGCAGTTTCTTCAACCATAGGTTCAGGCGTCGTACTATCATCTTGATGAGTAGCTTCAATGGTCTCCGGTGGTTTCTCTGAAGGGATAGAGTCAGATGGCATATTCAGTAGATCTTTTATTTCTGCTTGATATTCAGCAGAAAAGTTCTCAAGATTCGGCAAAGGATTGTCATCTGATGTTTCCACATGCTGAGGTTCATTTTGAGCTTCGGAGAATACCACTTCATTAGCTTGAGTTAGTGGAGGTGCAGCAGCCGTCGTAAGAACAATAGACTGAATTACTTCATTCACTGAAGCTAATTCTCTAACAGAGATCAAAGATGATGATTGAGCAGGCAGGTCCGGTGATGCAGGAGTACTAGAGACCTTGGCTCCGGAAGGAACTATGATCCTTTCCTCAACTGCCTGTGTCTGTAGAAGTTCGGGTACCATTCCTAACCTGTAAGGCAGAGGCTTAGTAAAAACCTGTTCTTGAGCTCGAATTAGCTCAGCCAAAGTCTGCAGCTGATCAGTCATAAGCTGAATGGTATCCTGATCATTAGGAGCAGTAGAACTCATTGGATCAAAATTTGACTTTAAAGTTGTCAACACAGAGTCCATCACCTTTTGTTTCAGTTGATCAAGGATATAATTTCTCCGATTCATGGCTTCAATAACATTTTTGGTTTTTGCAAGAGCAAAAACTCTTTTCTCATGCTTCACGATCTAAGCAAATACGCCTGTAGTGCGTAAGTGAGTGAAAGGGTGAAATGCTCTCATCTTTAGCCATTCATCAAAGAACAACATGTCTTCCCTGGCATATTTTTCAATCTCTTGAAGATGAAGTTCAATACCAGTTTGCACTGAGGTTTTGGGGCGTTGAACTTGATGTTCATCATACAGCTTTTCCTTTCCTTTGCCTGTAGGAATAGGCAGTGAGGTTCGAGTAGTTGATGATCCGGCCAATGACTCTCGAATCACAACTCCAGTAATAGGTCTAACAATAGGTTCTGATGTTGATATTGGTGGAGCAGTGATGACCGCTGGTTTGATAAAAGAGGGGGTAGTAGTTGGTTGTGAAACAGTAGAATAACTGCTGGTTGGGAGGGAGTTGTTATTGGTTCCGAAGCAGACTTGGTTTTCGTTTGGGTGGCTTCTGGAAATACTTGTCTCAACGAGACAATATCCAAATCAGCAATGGCCACATTTTTCTTGATACGGATGGTGGTTCTCGACTTCTTTTTGCTGGGTGTTGCTACTGGAAGAGATGCTTGAGTAGGAGCCGCTGATTCTTCAGATACAGTTTTATCTGAATCAGTCAAAACAATTACTCTCTTCCTTTTGATTTTCTTTTGGGGAGCGTGACCCTCGGCTATAGTATCCCCAATTTCCTTTTTCATGGAAACAAATTCGGCCACAGTTGGTTTAGGTCGCAAAGCAAGCACGTTATCGGCATCGGCCATAGTTACAGAAGAAGAATCTTGATCAGTAGTGAATGGAAAACCAGTATCCTTCAGCATCTGACTGATTTGAACAGCAAAACCAGTGCTCTTTTGTGAAACCATTTCTCTCATAATCTTGAACAGAAACCAACTCCAATCCACCTTAATATTTGAGGTGATCGCCACCATCACCTGAACCTTTTCCTTTGTCAATCGATCAAAAGTACCAGCTTTGACGAGGAGTGTCTTTGCCACAATGTCAGCAAGCACTTGGTACTCCATCTTCAGAAGCTTCTTGAAACACGAGGGAGAGAGTTCCTCTCCAGAAGCAGAGAAAGTAGTAAGAGCAATAGACATTTCTTCCTTTGAGATACCTGATAGGTCAGAGGTGCCTGAGAGTGGAAGAAAGAAATTTGATCCAAGTAATGGAGCATCAATAGCAATAGATGCATCTCCCTGAGAATGAATGATCTTTCCATCTTGAACAGTTGCTTTGGCGAAGAATTCCAGAAGTGCTGTCTTATAGATGATGGCAGGTGCTTCCAAGAATCTTCGAAGGCTTGATTTTTCAACAGCCTTAAACATTAGTACAAGTCCTTCATCTTTAATAGTAAGTACCGATGAAAAAATTAACTTGATAAGCGTTAAGAGTGTAAGCTTCAGCCATTTTTCTGAGATAATTTCGTTGAAGATTATGTTAGACAAGAGAAAGCAACAGCAAGAAAGTCTGGAATCGTATAGGTGAAAAGAAATAAGAAGCGGTTAATATTCAAAATGTACAGCCGTCAGTGTAAACACAAGGACACGTGTCAGTATGTTTACGGTTGAGTATTTGAAAGGTTATGCAGACTGTCAGAAAAATTATTTTTCAAAAATGAAAAAGAGCGGGCTGTATAATGAGTTACTGAAAATAATCAGAAGAGGATTTGTCGTATTATGATAATATCTACTGGAAAATATAAGGTGCTGAAGTATTGTCAGCATTTTTGACAAAATCCAGTAGATACTTTGTCTTATTGAACAGACAAAACTCTCTTCTGCTTCTGACAAAGCACGAAAATATGAAAGATTACTGTTCCCCCTGAATCTATGTAATAAATATGAAGATACGAACTCTGAAGGAATAATAAATGATTCTTGGTATCCGTGCAGACAGTGAGCCGTCGCTTCAGCTTCTATAAATACTTAGTCTGGGTAAATCGGATGAATCAAGAGACGTTTCATCTGACTTGAGACTCTTCAACTTCTTCAATCATTAAATGTCACCTTTCTATAAGTAATACAACAAGAATGTTAGATAATAACAGTTCGATATGTCTATTTCAAGCAATTCTGATGCTTGTAGCAGTAAGCATGTCATTGTCACAGATGAAATGTTTCCTTATGAAAGACTTGAAGAAGACTATTGAAGAATATGTCTTGGTAAAAGTCATGTCTTCATGGTTCAAGATTCAAGATCTCCAGAATTCTTATCAAAATGGTTTGGCATTTACTCGTTCACAGAGAGCAGTAGCAAGAAGATACAAACAACAATTTGATGTCAATCATGTTACAGAGCTAGCAACTGATCAAGTTCTTCTGCATGCGATGCTGTGGAAGGAGAGGCATCTGCTAGAGAAGATCTCTTCTGCTGAATCCTTCACTAGTTTAAGAATCCATGAACTGAATAATTGGATAGTTGAGTGGCAGGATTTTGTAGGTTCTGAACTGGCTGCTGTAACATGGCATAGATTATTTCCTCAATAAAACTTTAGTAGATGTAATTTTGTCTTCTTATTCTTCTGCAAACATTCTACTGTTAAATTTTTGACAAATAACAATTAAGTTAAATCAATTAAACCAAGTACATTTCGAAAGTAAGAAAACTTATTCTCAGACAGAGGTTTTGTAAAGATATTTGCTGCTTGTTGATCAGTTGGAACGTATTCCAGACGAATATCCTTCTTCTGTACATGATCTCTGATAAAATGATGTCTGATATCTATGTGCTTCGTTCTAGAATGAAATACTGGATTTTGCGTGATTGCAATGGCACTGGTATTGTCACAGAGGATGGGTGATTCAGAGGCTTGAACTCCATAATCTTTGAGTTGTTGCTGTATCCGCAGTATTTGAGAGCAGCAACTTCAAGCAGCAAGATACTCTGCTTCTGCAGTAGACGTGGCTATGGAAGTCTGCTTTTTACTGAACCAGGAGATCAACCTGTCACCAAGAAATTGACAAAAACCACTAGTGCTTTTCCTATCTAGTTTGCATCCTGCATAGTCAGCATCTGAATATCCAAAAAGATTGAATGATGAGTCCTTGGGATACCATAGGCCGACATTCTGAGTACCCTTTAAGTATTTTAGAATACGCTTAGCAGCAATAAAATGAGATTGCTTAGGGTTAGTCTGAAATCTTGCGCAAATACAAACAGCAAACATGATATCAGGTCTGCTGGCTGTGAGATATAACAATGAGCCAATAAGACCACGATACTGAGTTACCTCTACCGAGTTTCCATTTTCATCTTTGTCAAGTTTAGTAGATGAGCTCATTGGAGTGCAAGCAGCAGAGCATATTTCCATACCATAGTTTTTCAGTAATTCTTTCGTATACTTAGCCTGATTTATGAAGATTCCTGTTTCCAGTTGCTTGACTTGCAGTCCTAGAAAGAATGTTAATTATCCCATCAAACTCATCTCAAATTTATCATGCATCATCTTAGCAAATTTTTCACATAGTTTGGGGTTAGTTGACCCAAAGATAATGTCATCAACATAAATTTGTACTAAAAAAATGTGCTTATTCTTAACAAACGTGAATATAGTCTTATCTACTGTGCCAATGGTGAAATCCTGATTAACAAAGAATTGTGATAGAGTGTCATACCATGCTCTAGGTGCTTGTTTCAGACCATACAGAGCTTTGTGTAATTTGAAAACATGATGTGGTAGAAAATGATCGATGAAACCTGGAGGTTGTTCGACGTACACTTCTTCTTGCAGTAAACCATTTAGGAAGGCACTCTTCACATCCATGTGATAAAATTTAAAATTTTTGAAAGTAGCAAAGGCTAAGAATATTCTGAAGGCTTCAAGCCTTGCTACTGGTGCAAAGGTCTCATTATAGTCTATTCTTTCTTCTTGCCTTAAACCCTAAGCCACCAGTCTTGCTTTGTTTCTAACTACATTTCCTTCCTCATTCAACTTGTTTCTGAATACCCATCGAGTTCCAATGACTGGTTGATGAGTTGGTCTAGGTACAATAAACCATACTTCATTTCTTTTAAATTGATTCAGCTCTTCTTGCATTGTTTCAATCCAACTAGGATCCAAAAAAGCTTCTTCAATCTTCTTTGGTTCAACCTGAGAAATAAAAGCAGCATGCATATATTCATTAAGCATTTGTCTTCTTGTACTTAAAGGAGCTGCTGGATTTCTGATAACCAAGGATGGAGGAGGTGATTTTCTCCAGATAAAAGGGTTTAGACGGATTTCTTCCTGGTTTGATAGATTTGGACCAAGCTCAAGTGAGGTGTCAATAGATTCTGGAGTGTCAACTACTGGTTCTGGTGCATCCTGAATCTGTATTGCTGGTTCTACTATAGGGATGTCTGGTTTTGGATTTTGTGCATCGTTGACACGTGGTTCTGTATCATCTTCACTATCCAGTTCTAGATGAATGTTGTCCAACCTGTTACTCAGATTTGAAGTGTTAGTAATTTCATGAGCATTGCTGTCTTCATCGAAAACAACATGAATGGATTCTTCAACATTAAGAGTTCTATTATTGAAGATTCTGAAGGCTTTGCTCACTGCTGAATATCCAAGAAAAAGTCCAGCATCTGATTTCGAATCAAATGCAGTCAAATAGTTTTTACCGTTATTATGCACGAAACATTTGCAACCAAATACATGAAAATAAGATACATTAGGCTTACTCCCTTTCCATATCTCATAAGGA
Source organism: Primulina huaijiensis (assembly GCF_012295235.1). Classification (NCBI taxonomy): domain Eukaryota; kingdom Viridiplantae; phylum Streptophyta; class Magnoliopsida; order Lamiales; family Gesneriaceae; genus Primulina; species Primulina huaijiensis. Next base: position 10,733,755 of record NC_133311.1, read on the forward strand.
GTCTTATTATGTCTCTTGTTGATCATGGTTCTGTTTTGTGTATAGCATGCAGTGTTGATTGCTTCTGCCCAGAAGCGCTGAGAGATGTTAGCATCTGCTAGCATTGTTCTAGCGGCTTCTTTAAGAGTTCTGTTTCTCCTTTCAGCTACTCCGTTTTGTTGAGGCGTTCTGGCAGCTGAATACTCATGATGAATGCCCTGTTCATCCAAATATAACTCAAGTACCTTGTTAGTAAACTCAGTACCTCGATCACTTCTGATTTTAATAACAGAAACTGATTTTTCATTTTGAATTTTCTTCAGAAGTTTGATCAGAAGGCCACTGGTCTGGTCTTTTCCAGCAAGAAATATTACCCAAGTAAATCTGGAAAAATCATCAATAATAACAAGAGTGTATCTCATTCTCCCTAAACTTATAATAGGGATTGGACCAAATAAGTCCATATGCAATAATTCCAAACATCTTGAAGTTGATTTACTACTTTTGTTCTTGAAGCTGGATCTTATCTGTTTACCAAGTTGACATGCAGAACATACGTGATTTTTAACGAAATTAATATCAGGCAAACCGTCAACTATGTTCTGCTTTTTGAGAATATTGATTGACTTAAAGTTTAGGTGATTCAATCTCTTGTGCCATAACCAATGTTTATCACTGAGAGATGCAACTAAACACGTAGGAACATTAATATGAACTACATTCCAAGAAACTCTGTATGTATTTCCTTCTCTTTTCCCGGTTAAGATTGCATATCCATCCACATATTTAATTATGCATAAGCGCTTCTGAAAAACTACTGAATATTCATTGTCACATAATTGACTGATACTGATCAGATTATAACATAGGTTTTCAACCAAAAGTACATTATTTATAGTAATGTTATCATGAGTAATCTTACCCTTACCCACGGTTTTACCTTTTGAGTTGTCCCCAAAAGTTATCTTTGGTCCAGTAGAACTTATCACTTCTGATAATAGATTCTTTTGTCCAGTCATGTGTCTGGAGCATCCACTGTCCAGATACCATATGGAGTTGCTAATTTTGACTTTCTTCTGTTCCTGCAAGCACAAGTTTTAGTAAATGGTACCCAGTCTATTTGGGTCCAAGCCTTATCAGTCCCTTAGGAACCCACATCTGTACAATTCTTGGTGATTTTGTACTTCGGGTATCTACATTTGTGTGTGCAACAGAAGGTCTAGTATTCTTAACATAATGCATTTTAGAATGTTGTTCTTCCCTTCTATTCTTGGTTTCTGGTCTGTATCTCTTTTGAACAGGTCTACTATTATAGTACTAGTAGTTTTTAACCCTCATAGAGAGTTGTCCTTCTGAGTTGAATCCTCTACTGGATCCTGCACTTTGATGAACTCTACTCTCAGGTTTAACATAACCCAGACCATAATGGTTTCTTCTGTTCGTCTGATTTACAAACTTTTCACCTTGAACAGTCGGTACTACATGTTCATGTACCATACTGGATTTAACGAAGTAAATGAATTTTCCTTTGCATTTATCCAGTATTGGTTTCGTACTAGTTTCTGAAGTGCTTTCATTGTTACTGAAACCGAGACCACTTCTGTCTCCAGATTGTTTCTGTAACTCATGCATCTTCTCCAAAGAAACAGAAGACTTGTTCCATGCATTTACCAGTAGTGATAGCTTCTGATTTTCAGATCTCATTGTCTGGTATTTTGCATTTACTCTCTCATTCTCAGTTTTCAACTTACTTATCTCAACTTTCAGATCACTACAGCTGTTTTCTTGCAAGCAAGTAAACTTACTGATTTGATACTTTAAATTTTGATTTTTAGTCTTAACTTCCTCGAATGATTGAGAAAGTCTTGAGTACTCTTCTACCATGTCATGCAGTGCATTAACCGAATCAGTTCGTGTAAATTCATTTGAGTTAAAATCAAATACCTCTCCAGATGTTGAGGTTGATTCGGTGTCTGCCATAAGGCATTTGACTTCTTCTATATCACTGTCGCTTGAATGATCATCTGAGTCAGAAGACTCAGAGCTAGAATCTGCCCACTTAGACTTATTTTCTTCAGCAACCATTGCTTTGCGATCTCTTCTGGATTTCTTATCATTCTTATTGTGCTCCTTTTTCTTCTTTTCGTCCTTTTTGGGCTTTGGGCAATCAGCAATAAAGTGACCAATTTTTCCACAGTTAAAACATGCCATATCACCGGATGGTGATTCCTTCTTAAAATTTTGGTTAGGATTCTGATACGTTCTGTTGTTCTTCTTCATGAATCTAGAGAATTTCTTCACAAACAAAGACATTGCATCATTGCTGATCTGTTCAGCAGTTCTATCAGATGTACTTTCAGTAGTAGTAGTAGGTGATACATTTCGAACAACTATAACAGGAGCAACAGCGGTAGCAGCAAGAGCCTTGGTAGGTGTACTCGATGATGGCTCTTCTCCACTTCGTACTTCCAGTTCAAATTCATATGCTTTCAAGTCTGCAAATAGATCATGCAGTTCTAATTAGTTCAGATCTCTAGATACTCTCATGGCCATAGTTATTACGTCCCATTCCTTAGGCAATGTTCTCATTACTTTAAGCGCTATTTCTCTGTTGCCATAGTCTTTACCAAGAGCTGCTAGCTCATTAACCAGACTACTGAAACGTTCATCAAACTTGTTTAGAGTTTCTCCGGCCTTCATTTTCGATTTTCAAATTTTTGCATGGCCACGGACAACTTGTTTTCTTTAGTCTGCTCATTTCCTTCACAGATTTGAATGAGCTTTTCCCATATTTCTTTTGCAGTTGAACACATCTTGATCTTGCTGAAGGTGTTCTTATCAAGAGTTTTATAGAGTGTGTCCTTTGCGACATTATCCAGATTGGCTTTCTTTTTATCTTCGCTAGTCCATTCGCTTCTTGGTTTTTCAACCATTTGCGGCGCACCATCAGTGATAGCAACGACTGTATTAGGCTTTAAGATCTTTAATGGCCCATCTGTGATGACGAACCACATGTCGTCATCTTGAGCTGCTAGATGAGCTTGCATACGGATCTTCCAGTCATCGAAGTTTTCTTTTGAGAACATGGGAACCTTGCTAAAGTGTGCCATCTGTTGTAGATTTTCAAGAACAAGAATAACACTGCTCTGATACCACTTGTTGGGGATCGATGTAGAGTTTGGGGGGGGGGGTGAATAAACTCTTTTCTTTTTTGATTTCTTCTTTTGAAGTTGCTAAAATCCTGTTAGAGATTGTAGCTAATCTTGTTCAAGTGTGCAACCAACGAATCACAGAATAGTGCGGAAACGATCTGATGGTTCAGTAATTGAAATGATAAAAACAATAGGCTGTAGACAATAGTTGTTTATGGAAGTTCGAAGATAAAATTTTCTACATCTCCCCTTCTTCTGTGTCTGGAAGGTATCACTAAAAGATTTTGGATTTTACAGTACACACTCGTACACACTCACTTCAGTAGGACTTACCCTCTGCCTACTGAAACTCTTAGTGTATCAACACGATAATATATAATAAAAGTTCTGGAAAAGACTCTTTTCCAGATTACAAACTCTTCTCAACAAGATATGAATAGTGTGAACTGTTTATGAAGAGTATGAGAAATAGCAGCACAAGATGATCTTCAACCGATCAGATATATGCTATGAAGCGTGTGCTACTTTTCTGTATGTCGAGCTTTTTGTGAGAAAAGAGAGTTTTGTGCTCAAATCAACGTTGTGTGTATTGTAATCAGTATTGTCTCTTTAATCTTTATCAACGTTGTTCTTGTATATTTATAGAAGTTTTTGATCCCAACGTCTATAAACAAAACGGCTTCTTTGACTTTTGATATATTCAGCTTTAATACCTGAAATAGGTCCTGCAGAAAAGCTTCAAAACAAACAGTCTTGTTTTATAATAAAATTGGTAAGACGTAATAAATAGCTTCATACAGCATTAATGGTGCATTTAATGCTAGTACTTGATAAAGTAACGGTAACATTCAAGGCTAGTTCTATTTATGGAAAAGACGTTATGTTATTTCGGTTTGGACTGAATTCTGCTTCTGTTTTTCTAGAATTCTAAGTTTTGCTTCTGGTTATCTTAGAACTTTAAGTTCTGCTTCTGGTTTTCGTTAGCTGAAGACTACTGCTTTTATATTGCCTAAAGATCTGCTGATTTTAAATCTCATTGCCCATCGCCACAATTAAGTTATGTCTATCAAAATCTTTTTTACAAAAATCCAATTTGTTAATTTTTAATCTGGAAAACTTAAATGCATGACAAATTAATATTTTGAATATATTTATTTATATTTGTCCGAAGGTGATAACCATATGTTTTTTTTATTACGTCCCGGCGTATAAAATCACCTCAAAACTCCTTATTTTCAAAAATAAGAAAAAGCATCACCCTTAATTTAAATAATCAAAAATAATTATTTAATAAAAAAAATTTCTATTTTCAGCCCTCAGTCTCGTTCCTCGATCGCAACTCGAATAGCCTTTAAAAATACATTTTAATGCAACCATATAGAAAAATATATTTTATACATGTCAATATGCACAACATAATTAATTAACGCAATTAAAACAATTAATTGAAATACACAATGAATTTAATAAATCGTATGCATGTGGTTTGCGTGGACCTTCGAATTTTCGTGGCGTTATATATAATCTCTAATATCCCATTCCATTGACCCCCAATTTCCCTACCTCCCTCGAAAACAAGTGAATGAATAGATCCTTATGATATCCTATGCTTGTGACGAAAGGAAAACGATTGGTATTTGCTAAAAATTTATATATACTTTCTCTACTGAAATAGTGAAGGTCTGTCTCACATTTTGCTGCAATTTGCTAGTCAATTATGCTTCCGTATTGTACCACAAACTTGGGCTGCTCGACATCTAATATCTCAATTATCAACTGGATTATGTTTATATCATAATGTTTGAATATGTCATCCATCCAGAGTCCAGTGATGTGCTCGTTTTTTCGCCGATTTTGTCAAAAGGGCAGGTATGCATGGTTTGGAATCTTGATAAATTATTTTCTGATGCAACTGTTTTTCGACGGGCGGATCTCCTTGATGACAACGTTTTTTGGTGCTTTTGTATTGATGCTCGAGGGAAGAGCAAGTATTCAATTATCGGAACATTACATGCATACGGACCACATACAACACACTGAAGTGGCTTTTGCTGATATCTGCATTTTGTTTCTCAAATTGCCTTACTGTGTATATATGTACATATACGCTGTTGAATATTGGATTCACTTGATATCCATAGACGGGCATTACAGAGAAGAAAGTAAAAGAGGGATTTTGATGCATGAAAACTGTAACAAGTGGCTTTTTGTTTCTCAATCTGTTTCAATTTTGGTGCATTAACTGTGACAGGTGGGTATCCTTATAATTTCAACTAGGAATATATATATTTCAACTAGCTATTGATGAAATTCAGCTCAATTTAAGTACGTTCGAGTTCAAATTCGAATAGTTCCAAATTTTTTGCATGAGTTCATCACGAATTGAGATTCGAGTTCGATTCAAAATATTCAAACATATATTGAAGTCTTTGTTTGAAATAGTACTTGAAAATGTTTGAGATATATTTATATAATATAATATTATACTATATTGATGAAAGGGTTAATTGTGTATCAGTACATTTTGAAAAAGAGTTTTGGTTTTAGTACCTGGAGAGAGAAATTTTCTTTAAAAATACCAAAAATGCCCTTATTCCTTATTTTCTTTTAATTGATCCTCGTGCTTCTCGAAAATGGTATCAGAGCCTAAGGTTGATTTATTTCAAACACAAAATTTATTGTTACAAAGAAACAAAATGTTTGAGGAGGAGAATTTCGAAAATTATGAATCCGAACTTAGGTTCGAGAAAAATAATTTACAAGGATTATTCCAATATTTTGGAATATACACAAGAACATCTAACTATTGTTAGATATCCAGAACAGAAAGGGAAGCCTCAGCACCCTCATGTAAACTTATGATTCAATCTAATAAGTTTATGGAAATTGTACCAGATTCTTCTAAGCTTTCTTTAAATCTTAGAGAAATTCAGAAAACAGTACAAAACATATATTGAAGTATTTGTTTGAAATAATACTTGAAAATGTTTGAGATATATTTATATAATATATTATTATACTATATTGATAAAAGTGTTAATATCATGTGTAATTTAATAATAAAAAAAAAATCAGTTTTTCACTATTATTTTCAAATTCTATCAACTTAGATATTTTTTTTTCACAATATATAAATTTAATAATTTATCTAAAAACATTATTTTTTTACTAACATTCATCTAGATTAGAAGACAATTTCCAGTTGAACAACTAATTAAAAAAGAAATATAAAATATAAAAAAAAAACCCATAACAATAACTAAGAACGTATTTTCTGTCAAGGAGTAGTAAAGTGCATTCTGAAGATAAAACAGAAGCATTTTTTTGTTTATTCAAAAAATGCTTTAAAAAATAATTAAGCAACACTAAAAACCAAGTCTTCCTGAGGACGTTATTTGAGAGCAGAATTGTAATGTCCAAAATACGATTACTATCCAAATACATTCAAATCTAAGAAAATTAACTTAATTAAATTATTTTAATTACTTAATTAAATGTGGAAGGCATATTTACACGATTAAAGTAGGGATTTCAATTAGAATCCAAAAATCAGGGCTTTCAAAGGTTATTTGAGACTCGACCGAGCAACGGAGACTGAAAAGGAAAAATATTTTTATTAAATGCTTGTTTTTAATTATTTAATAATATATGGTATAATTAATATGTAAATTTCGAAAATAGTGTCTTTTGAGATGTTTTTACACGTCAAGTCATATTTTAAACTGGTAATTGATTTTTGACTAAAATAAGGATTTTTTGGAGGCTCAGTTAATATTTTTGAAAATTTTCCTAAACGAAATATTTTTCATATGTACTAATATGCCAATTATACTAAGATTATTAGCTCTAATTGTTTATATCCAAAGCTTTGGCTTCAAAGCCCTTTACACCCACAAAACTCACGCCTAAACACAAAAGAAACCTAGGGTTTCTCTTCCCCTAGCATCCGCGCACACACCACACTCCCCAAGCACTCACACGTCGGTTTTAGAAGGCCAAAATGTAGCAAAGGCATCCCCGTCGCTCCGAAAACGTTCTTTTGCGTCTAGACTCGAATTTTTGTGTGTGAATCACGCAAGGCACTCCTTATTCATTCTTTTCCCATCATTAATGCCATAATACGTGTGAATATATATGTTAGCATGAAAAATCTGATATCCTTTTTATTATTTTCGTTTTTATAATATATTCATGGAAAAACATGGTTTTCTTGCCATGAAACTCTTGATCTTGATGTCTTGAAGGGGTTGCCAGGTTTCGAGGGTTAGGGGCTCGAATTACAGAGGTTTAATGGTCCTTAGATACACGAATCAAGTCTGGTATGGTGCAAGGAAAGAGGGCCGATCAGTTTGCCTTGAAGGGGTTAGGGCACGAAGGGTTTTGGAGAGAAAAAAGAGAGGAGGCTATGTAGGGGCTGTTTAGGCAAGGGGTTGGGCTCTTGAGGGTCTGAGTCATGAACCATGATGGTCCAGACATGGCTGGATGGATGCAGAAGTGTAGGTGCACGACTAGGGCACAACCTAGCCGTGCCGCATGTGGTCAAGATGAACCATGCACGTCCTCGTGCATGGCTAGCTAGGGCTGGTTCAGGAGGGGTCCTAGGGGTTCGGTCATGGTCCTGGGATGGTTGGTTATGTTCTGGTCTCGTTGGTTTGGGGCTTGGATCGAAGAACTTGTGGTTGGTCTAGGGCTAGTGTTTGATGGATGTGTGCAGAAAATTTCAATAGGGTTCTAGGCATTTCTGAAGGCTCTAAATGTCTTGATTTGGGTTGAAAAAGGGCTGGTTGGGTGTTATTAAGCTATGGTTACAGTTTTGGAAAGTTTGGTTAAGATTCAGGATGATTCGAGTTAAAACCGTGACTCCGGTCCAAGTTTTAAAACGAATTGCGAAAGTTAGTCAACAGGCTTAATTTTACAACTAAGAAATGATTATGGGTGTGTTTTAAGATGTTATGGTATGTTTGGATGGATTCGGGTCGAAGGTTTAAGATCCAGTGGTAAAATGGGAAAATTAGGGTTTCAGGAAAAAACGATCATTTAACACCTAAAAATTGTTAGGAGTCTTGGCAGTGTCTTGAATACTGTAATGAATGTTAAAAGTGTTTATCTCGAAAGGTATGGAACTTTATGATGAAAAATATTAAATGCTAAAAGACATGATGCATGCTTGATTTAAAAGAAAATTTTATTTATGCATATATTTTTTATAAAGTGATGGAAATGGTGAAAATGTTTTGAATGAAACAATTTGATTGTGACTGCAAGGAAATGAGGATTCGTGAGGGATAAAGCCCCCGTGGAACCCGTTTACGGGATAAAGGCCCGAGGGAATCCAATACTAGCTTTCTATAGGCCACGGCCCATTAACGGAAAGTGGTTGTTGGTGTCCCCGCCAACTATATGCCAAAGCACAGAACGGAAATGTGGTTACATGGATGGATGTCTGCAGAAAATTTCAATAGGGTTCTAGGCTTTTCTAAAGGCTTTAAATGGCTTGATTTGAGTTGAAAAGGGGCTGGTTGGGTGTTACTAAGCTATGGTTAAAGTTTTGAAAAGTTTGGTTAAGATTCGGGATGATTCGAGTTAAAACCGTGACTCCAGTCCAAGTTTTAAAACGAATTGCGAAAGTTAGTCAACATGCTTAAGTTTACAACTAAGAAATGATTATGGGTGTGTTTTAACATGTTATGGTAAGTTTGGATGGATTCGGGTCGAAGGTTTAAGATCCAGGGGTAAAATGGAAAAATTAGGGTTTCAGGGAAAAAACGATCATTTTACACCTAAATAATGTTAGGAGTCCTGGCCGTGTCCTGAATACTGTAATGAATGTTAGAAGTGTTTACCTTGAAAGGTATGGAACTTTATGATGAAAAATATTAAATTCTAAAGACGTGATGCATGCTTGATTTAAAAGAAAATGATATTTAGGCATATATTTTTTATTAAGTGATGGAAATGGTGAAAATGTTATGAATGAAGTAATTTGATTGTGACTGTAAGGAAATGAGGATTTGTGAGGAATAAAGCCCCAGTGGAACCCGTTTACGGGACAAAGGTCCGAGGGAACCCAATACTAGCTTTCTATAGGCAACGGCCCAGTAACGGAAAGTGGTTGCTGGTGTCCCCGCCAACTATATGCCAAAGCACAGAACGGAAAAGTGGTTACTTGGATGGATGTGTGCAGAAAATTTCAATAGGGTTCTAGGCATTTCTAAAGGCTCTAAATGGCTTGATTTGTGTTGAAAAGGGGCTGGTTGGGTATTATTAAGCTATGGTTAAAGTTTTGGAAAGTCTGGTTAAGATTCGGGATGATTCGAGTTAAAACCGTGACTACGGTCCAAGTCTTAAAACGAATTGCGAAAGTTAGTCAACAGGCTTAAGTTTACAACTATGAAATGATTATGGGTGTGTTTTAAGATGTTATGGTAAGTTTGGATGGATTAGGGTCGAAGGTTTAAGATCCAGGAGTAAAATGGGGAAATTAGGGTTTCAGGGAAAAAACGATCATTTTACACCTGAAAAATGTTAGGAGTCCTGGCAGTGTCCTGAATACTATAATGAATGTTAAAAGTGTTTATCTTGAAAGGTATGGAACTTTATGATGAAAAATATTAAATACTAAAAGACGTGTTGCATGCTTGATTTAAAAGAAAATGATATTTATGCATATATTTTTTATAAAGTGATGAAAATGGTGAAAATGTTTTGAATGAAGTAATTTGATTGTGACTGTAATGAAATGAGGATTCGTGAGGGATAAAGCCCCAGTGGAACCCGTTTACGAGACAAAAGCCCGAGGGAACCCAATACTAGCTTTCTATAGGCCACGGCCCAATAACGGAAAGTGGTTGCTGGTGTCCCCGCCATCTATATGCAAAAGCACAGAACGGAAAAGTGGTTACTATTGGCCCTCTGCCTCATACCATGATTACAGCTGAGATTAATAAATCAACCGAAAGATGAAATGATGATCACAATTAATAAACTGATTTCACCTTAATATATACGTATAAGGATGTAAGGAAATGTTTAAGGTTATGCAAATGTTCATGTTAAAATTATTTTTTAATATAATTTTCACTGTTGCGTGTGGATGTGTACGTATTACTTGTTATTATGGTTAAGGCTTGCTGAGTAATTAGAATCACTAGATGTGAATGATGCAGGTGATGATACTTTTGTTGAGACATGAGGACTTGATGATTGAACTGGCAGGGCTGATGGTGCATTAAAACCCGAGGACCTTACTAGTTTTCCGCATTTAACAGTACTTTAAATACTTTTATGACTTTTATGCGCAAGAGTGGTTTTTGAGAGGATTTAAGATGTTTATGATATTTTTGAAACAATGATACTTTTAGGTTTGATTAAAAGTTTACGATTTTATGATTTTCACTGCATTTATGGAGTTTTAAGTAATTAGTTGGTTGGATTGTTTTAATTGTGCAAATTTAGTGAAGGTATATATAGAAATATATATTTTAAATATATATCTGCGTGTGTGTGTGTGTGTGTGTGTGTGTTCAGCCGAAGCCATAATTGATTTTTTTTTAAAAAAAATTCCAATCGAATTTTAAAAGCAATGTATAAGTTAGGGACGTTTCAGTTGGTATCGAAGCAATGTTCTTGTAAAGGGTTGTGCCACCGTCAGTTCCAGGAAGCTCCGTCGTCAAGCCTCAAGTTTGTAAGTTTAAATGCTTTAAATTATTTTAATGATGGCATCTGCATGTTTACGTGGTTTATATGTTTAAGTTACATGTTTAAATACTTCGTGAAGTTAATTGATATTTATGCTTAAGCTTACTTGATAAATGATTTTTATAAGCTAAATAGTTAAAATGCTTAGATTTAATTGCATGTTGGTTACGTTAGAATTTAGAATCTGTTCAGATAAAATGCATCCTAGACGCGTACCTAGTACCGATAGATAGGCTGATACTCACGAGGATCGTCAAGAGCATCTTAGGTCACCTCCTACTGTGGATGTTGCTACTCGGGTGCTGGAATGTATGGCATGATTCTTTGAGCAGCAGGCTCCACAACATGATGTGTATGATCAATTCAGGAGGCTTGGTATGAAGGAGTTTTCAGGTACCACCGACCCATTTGTTGCTGAGGGTTGGATCAGGTTGAGGTGCATTTCCGCTATCTGAATATGGGGATGCTGATCGAGTCAGGTGTGCTACTTTCATTCTGCGGGATGATGCTTTTCTTTGCTGGGAAGGAGCTGAGCAGAGTGTCAATTTAGCCACCCTTACATGGACGCAGTTCAAGGACATTGTTGGAAACTTAATTTTGGCTGTTTGACAAACATTTATCTATTGGACTAACTGATCAAGTATTCGAATTATACAGCTTGCCTAACTGAAGTATCGCGTGAGTTATCAAAGGCAATCGAATCCAGCTGAACTGAACTTTTGAAGTTAACCGACTGATCAGTTGAACCAAACTGGATTCTTGAAGACAGCTGACTGATCAGTTGGAAACTGATCAGTTGATTCACTCAGCACAAGTTTATTAGCTACTATTTATCAGCTGATCGCTCAGCTATACATGTCATCAAATGAAAAGGACATTCAACCTACATCAGTACAAGCAGACTGCAACTTGTAGTGGAACGCCGCATTTCAGAGTCTACAGTGTACGATTGTTAGGAGAATATTGACGTGGCAATCAACGGATATAATATTCCAATATTATATCAAGTTACCGTTGGAAGAGAAGCCTATAAATAGGCGAAGATAGCAGCTGAAGAAAAACAAGGATACAAAAACAACTATTTTACTCAAGCTGTTACTCTACTGAAATCAAAAGCTCACACTTACTAGTTCTATCTGTAGCATTCAAGCTTACCGTCTTGAGCTTGTTAGCACACTGTAATCCTTGTTATATTGTTAAGTTGTGCTAAGATCAGTCACAAACTAAAATAGCCTGTTGTAACTAAGAGTTTCAGTTTTGGCATTGATAAGACCAAACTGAAGTGGGTCAGTACAATCATTGTATTCGATCAAAGTCTTTTAGTAGAAATCCTATCTTTGTGATAGAAGGGGTGACGTAGGAGCTATTCCATTCTCCGAACATTCTGAAACAAATCGCGTGCATTTCATTTCAGTTACCTTTTATTTCAGTTATTCTATCTTTCAGTCAGTTTACTTCCGCAACTGTTTTTCAGTTAAACTGATTGTCATCGACTGACGAGATACCGAGTATCAGTTTTGTCATTGAAATGAACTCAATTTATGAGAAACGAACATAATCCGTGAGTGTTTATTCAACCCCCCTTTCTAAACACTTTTCACATCTTAACCGATCCTTTCAAGTAGTATCAGAGCGGTTGTATCTCGTCTCAGAATATCTATAATCTCAAACTGATCATTATGTTTTCCTTCAATAAGATCCCTATGTATTCCAGAGGGGACTTTGATGACTGGAAAATAAGAATGCAGGCTCACTTAGCTGCACAAGATGAGGACATGTGGTACGTTATCACTGACGGACCAATGAATATTCTGAAAGCCAATACAGCAGTGGCTATTACTGAAGGGGCACCTCATCGTATAGAAAAGCCCAGAGATGAATGGATGACAGAAGACAAAAGGAAAGCAAACAGTAAAACGTCAATACTAAAACCCAAAAATCAACATAGTCTAATTCCACCACAAAGCCAACATGTGTTGAAATCAAATAATTTCTTATTTCATGTCGTATCACGTGTAAAAATTCTAAAGCATATAAATCATATATTATCATAAAGCTATTGAACATATGACGTAAACATATAATTCATGTAGTTGTGCAGGTAACAACATATAAATCATATAAAGCATTTAAAACTTACAGATTGAGGCTTGAAGACTGAGCTTCCCGGCACTGATGGTGGCACAACCCTTTACAGAACCATTGCTCTGATACCAACTGAAACGTCTCCTAATTGTTTTCTTAAAACGTGCTACAATTTTTTTTTTCAAAACCTCACCAAATCGGCCGAGATGCATATTCACATGCATAAAATTTTTTGGAACCATTTTAAAATTAAAACAACCAACTATTTTACCAAACATCAAAACATTATTTGAAAAGTATAGCCCATACTATCACCTCTCAAAAAAATCACTCATAATCATAAAAAAAGTCATAAAATATCCTTAACATAATTCAAAATCATAAATCATAAACTAGTGCGGAAAACTAGCGTCGGTCCTCGAGTTATGTGCACCTTCAGTCCTGCAAAGTCAACCATTAAGACCTCCATTAACATTATTATCAAAATCACCAGCATCAATCACACCCAGTGAGTCTAAAGATTCAACACACCATAATCTTGATAACAAGTAATACATATACAGAACACATGCACCGTAAAAATACTTGTACTTAAAATATCGTTTTCATGAAGATGCATAAACCTTGAACAATAACATTTTCATAAACATTTTAATGATGCATAAACTTTAACTAAAAACATTTTCATAAAATTTTTCATATCATCATAAACATATCATTATTCATCATATTCATATTCATATCATCATCAACACAAACGTATTCTTTTTTCCTTTCGTTGAATTCAGATAGTTAATTGTAACTTTCGTGTTCATCTACGTCTACGTGTTGGGCGATGGATTCATCTACATGTAACCACAGTACTGGATGGCGGGGACACCGGCAACGCTCTCACCGGTTAACTGGGCCTTGTCCTATCCTCATCGAATGGAAATACGATCGTCAGGCTCCCTCTGGGGCCTTTTTCTTCACGATATCCCAATTCTTATCCTCATATCCTCATATTCGTATCAATGAAAATACGATCGTCGGGCTCCCACTGGGACCGTCACCCTCACGATATCTCCAACATATCATCGTATTAGTCACAATTACTTCACTTCCTTCACCGTTTCATATTATCATCACTTTATGAAATTTAAACATGCATATAACGTTTTTCTTTAAACCAAGCATGCAACATGTCTTTTAACGCTATTGTTTCCTCATAAAAATCCATAAGCATTTTAAAATAAACATTTTAGCATATAAAAATTCATAAACACCCATAATCATTAAAAATAATCTTATTAGCATATATAACAGCATTCAGGACACTGCCATGACGTTCACTAATTTCTAGGTGTAAAATGACCGTTTTACCCTATACGTAAAATTTCACGTTTTTGACATTTTCTTAATTTCATTGACTCTAACATGTCCCAAATAATTATTTAAGCTTACATGAATTTTCTCATATTTTTATTTTGACTAAATCGAGGACTTTTAATTTATTCTTTAAATATAGCATATTACTGCGTTTTAATCTCGAATTAAACAAAACATTAATATAAAATTCCCACATTAAAACTTAGACTTTTAATAATTATTTGAGCTTAAATATAATTTTCCATAATTTTATTAAGCTTAAATCTAGGCGTTTCTCGATTCGTTTTTAAACTTAGACATATACTTCCCGATTTTGACTCGTATGGACTCAAAACTTAACCAAACTTGAACCAAAGCTTAATAACACCTAAATAACCCATATTCAACCCAAATCAAGACAATTAGAAGCCATGAACAACCTAGGATACCTACTGAAATTTTGTTCTTATTCCTTTGAAAAGCTTAGCCACCCTAGCCTTGTAATTTTCGATCCTAGCCCTCAAGCGACTCGACCAGCCCCTATGAGCCCTTCCTAGGACCATGACTGAACCCCTAACACGCTAATGGACAGGACCTAAAAGACCTAAAACCTCTGCCCCTCAACCCATCAACGAAGCATATATGCACATGTTTTTCCCAAACCCGTCCAAGCGCATGCACATCTACCTTGCCCTTCGAGCCACCCTCTTGCCCCCGTCTTAGGACCATCATGCAACCCACTTAAGTCTACTGGACCCTCCTTAACCGCAGCTAGCAGCCGTGACCCTCAAAGACTCCTACTCGAAGAGTTCTTTCCCTTAAGGAGTCTATTTTCGTTTTTATTCCTTCTCTATTTTTTTCAGCCCTTAAACATACACCTAGGGACCCTTAAACATGTGAAAAAACACCCCTGCAAGTACCCCTACCATGGCAGCCCCTTTGTGCATAATTATGAAGAGTTTTAAAAAATGAAAACACTAGTTTTGTGCATGTATAGCCATAAAAACGAAAATATAAAAGTTGTATCATGTTTTTCATTAAATCATGTATCAAACACAAAATATGGTGTGAAAGATGAGAAAAAAGAGATTAAGGCGTGCCTTACGTATTTTACGCGTGCATGTCCGTTGACGATTGAAGAACGACGACGAGGAGGGCTTTGGCTTGAAGAACTAGGAAGAACTTGGTGCTTTTCCTTCAAATCTCTTTGTGTGTGTTTGTGTTGAGAGAATTTGTGTTTGTAAATTGTTGGGGTGTGGGCGTGGGTTATGGGGATTATGGGGTGGGTTTTTAGTTTAAATAATGCTTAGAATCCTACTTAAACTCTAATTACTAGTTTAGGCCCATTAACCATATTAATTAGACCCAATTAGCCCATTAATGTTTAATTAATATATTAAAAATAGTTTTGTTTAAGTAAGTTTGTGAATTTATTAGCCGGGTTGCCCACAAGTTCGTATTTTTGTTAAAAAACCAACACCGATAAAAATTACGTGCCGCGTATAAAATCACCTCAAAACTCTTTATTTTCAAAAAAATAATAAAAAACATCACTCATATTTTAAATAATTAAAAACAATTATTTAATGAAATTATTTTCTATTTTTCAGCCTTCGGTCTCCGTTCCTCGATCGCAACTCGAATAACCTTTAAAAATACATTTTAATGCAATCTTGTAGAAAAATATATTTTAAACATGTCAATATGCACAACATAAAAAATTTATGCAATTAAAACAATTAATTGAAATACACAAGGAATTTAATAACTCAAATGAATGTGGTTTACGTGGACCTTTAATTTTCGGGGCGTTACAGAAACACTCAGCAAGTGGGGGCCGATTGATTTCCAGAAATAAATACTTATAGAGATAATTTTAACTCCTCCTTTTTAACAACTTTCAAAACTTATTATTTTGACTTATCAGAACCAAATCAAGTTATACAAAGACTATCACACGTTTCAGAGTAAATTAGAATCAGATCAGAAGCAAATCAGAACAAACAAAACACTGTTACTCTTCTCATTTTTTATGGTCAAATTGTTCCCAATATGTTAGTCCTCCAAGGGGTGAGGCCATAACACGGTTTTATACCCACCGATGGGGGCCAGACATAACACGGTTTTATACCCACCGATGTAGGCCAGAACAAAATCACAATTATCGTTCCATATCTAACTCGAATTGTAACAGTGTAACATAGAATCAGATTTATCGGACAGAACTTTTCAGAGTTTTGACAGAAATCAGCAAAATCAAAGAATATCGAATTTTAGAATAAACTTAACAATCATCGATCGAAATTTTAAATGACGGACATAATTGTTTTTCGAAAAAAGAGGACATACTTACATGTATGTCATGATATATATATTCAAGTTTTAAAATTACAAACAACTATGTAACTAAAACCCACTTACAAAAATTCGAAGACGTGGTCCGAAAATTTACGTGATTCTTTAACGAAGTTGCTCCCGAAAATTGGATAGCACTTCGATGTATTTCTTGAGCACTCGACTGCATGAAACTTTCTTCCTTGCCTTGGCCGAATTTTGGAGGATTTATGGAGGGTGAGGGCCGAATTTTGGAGGATTTATGGGGTGTTTTTTATTTAGCCATAGTGTAGTATTTATAGGAAAACAAATGGCTTTTCACCTTGCCCTTGGACGTCCAACTTGAGCTCCAATACATGCCATCAACGTGGTAAAGCTCCGTCGCAAGCACCAAGGATCATTTGTATCAACTCAAGGGACATTTCTTGCACAATAATTATGTCCAAGCCTCTTAGCTCTTCCCTTAGCTACTTTCTTGGTTAACTCAAAGGTCATCTTTTGCATAATCAGTTTGTCCAAATCTTTTAGCTCCTCTTTTAGCTCCCTTTTTGGTTCTTTTAGAACAAGCATGGTTGAGCTTCTTTGAGGTAAAATCTTGAGTTCATGAGATGGGGTTCTACTCTACTGGTGACGACTCTTCGATTGATAGGATTTCTTATTGCATAGTTTCTCGTGGAGCTAATCCCCGAGCTTTGGAGTTATTTCCCCGAGTCAAGTTAGTTGAAAATTTAAGTTAATATTTGAGTTTTATAATTAGAATGAAAGTTTTGAGCTTAGTTTAAGCTTAATTTCGAGTTTTTTATTTCTTACATGATTTGCTTCAGAAATTACGGGTTTTCACACTTCCTGTCAATAGTGATCTTAGCATGTTTCTTATTCTTGCTTGGCTCAACTGAACTGAATTTTCCCCTCTTTTTTATGTCCATGTATGTTGAATAATTTATAGCTATCAACTTTTTTTTAAAAAAATAACATAGCTGTCAACTTTTGTTATGTCGTATTGCTAATCTGATTATTTGGATAGGTATAATCTCTAATATCACATTCCCTTGACCCCCAAATTCCCTACCTCCCTCGAAAACAAGTGAATGAATAGACCCTTATGATATCCTATGCTTGTGACGAAAGGAAAACGATTGGTATTTGCTAAAAATTTATACTTTCTCTACTGTAATAGTGAAGGTATGTCTCACATTTTGCTGCAATTTGCTAGTCAATTATGCTTCCGTATTGTACCATGTAAGGAATAATGCTTGACAGATGTGAGTAAATATATCAGTAGTAGTGCAATCTTGTAAATTTGTGTTTTATCAGAATTAAGTGTTGTGTCAAATATTACAACATTTAAGACAACATGCAGCAGAATATTAAGTTTTGTAACACAAATCGACTTTAAATAAATACGATGGACAAGATTAAATATGCACAAATATAAATACTTGTGCGGTGCCTCAGGGCAAAAATGAATCAATAGAAAAACCAATGAGTTTACAAAAACCAATCACTAGTGATTTTAACAAAAATCAATTTTCTCAACACTTTGAGAAAATAAACGGCTTTCTAAAACAACCACGAATACTAAAACATGAATAAGAAAGCAATAAAAACGTAAGCCCAAAAGCAAGATCAACGAAACACGATCTTCAGCCAACTTCGTCACTGATATTGTCTGAAGATGTTGGCAACAATCAAGGCAACACATTGATCACCACTCCTCCGATCAGCAACAACTTTGAAAGTCATTTTCTCTGAAATTAGTGCTCGTCAAAAAAACTCTTTCTTCATGACTTAAAGCCTCTTATTTATAAACTTTGGGTTTATCAATAAAGAATCCTACATAATAAGAAAAGTTAGAGTTTTGTTAGTCACAAACTCTATTTTAAACAAGGATACCATATCATAATAAAATCATAATCATAAATCATATCTGAAAAGATTTTATCATTTTTATCACATTATCTAGAAAGGCAAAATCATAATTAAATATTCAAATTAAATAAAGAAAATATATTTTGGAAATAATATTGAAAATTATATTTCCCTTCATACAACAAACTTGGGCTGCTCGACATGTTTATATCATAATGTTTGAATATGTCATCCATCCAGAGTCCAGTGATGTGCTCGTTTTTTCGCCGATTTTGTCAAAAGGGCAGGTATGCATGGTTTGGAATCTTGATAAATTATTTTCTGATGCAACTGTTTTTTGACGGGCCTATCTCCTTGATGACAACGTTTTTTGGTGCTTTTGTATTGATGCTCGAGGGAAGAGCAAGCATTCAATTATCGGAACATTACATGCATACGGACCACATACAACACACTGAAGTGGCTTTTGCTGATATCTGCATTTTGTTTCTCAAATTGCCTTACTGTGTATATATGTACATATACGCTGTTGAATATTGGATTCACTTGATATCCATAGACGGGCATTACAGAGAAGAAAGTAAAAGAGGGATTTTGATGCATGAAAACTGTAACAAGTGGCTTTTTGTTTCTCAATCTGTTTCAATTTTGGTGCATTAACTGTGACAGGTGGGTATCCTTATAATTTCAACTAGGAATATATATATTTCAACTAGCTATTGATGAAATTCAGCTCAATTTAAGTACGTTCGAGTTCAAATTCGAATAGTTCCAAATTTTTTGCATGAGTTCATCACGAATTGAGATTCGAGTTCGATTCAAAATATTCAAACATATATTGAAGTCTTTGTTTGAAATAGTACTTGAAAATGTTTGAGATATATTTATATAATATAATATTATACTATATTGATAAAAGGGTTAATTGTGTATCAGTACATTTTGAAAAAGAGTTTTGGTTTTAGTACCTGGAGAGATAAATTTTCTTTAAAAATACCAAAAATGCCCTTATTCCTTATTTTCTTTTAATTGATCCTCGTGCTTCTCGAAAATGGTATCAGATCCTAAGGTTGATTTATTTCAAACACAAAATTTATTGTTACAAAGAAACAAAATGTTTGAGGAGGAGAATTTCGAAAATTATGAATCCGAACTTAGGTTCGAGAAAAATAATTTACAAGGATTATTCCAATATTTTGGAATATACACAAGAACATCTAACTATTGTTAGATATCCAGAACAGAAAGGGAAGCCTCAGCACCCGCATGTAAACTTATGATTCAATCTAATAAGTTTATGGAAATTGTACCAGATTCTTCTAAGCTCTCTTTAAATCTTAGAGAAATTCAGAAAACAGTACAAAACTATGGCAATATGCTATATTTTGTACCACAACAAGTTGAAAAAATCCTTGAAAACCAGGAAGAAATTCTTGGAATATTAAAAGATATTCAAACAAGAATTCAAAAACTAGAACAACAACCTAGTTCTAGTAAAAGAACTTCAGGAGGTTGGTTACCTCCATCATTTGGTACTGAACCTTTGTTACATCAACAAGGGATAGCCAGAGTGGTGTCAAAACCTTTGACTGAAGAAGAAAAGATGATCAATCTAATTGAGTCTGTCTCAGAAAAGAAATTAATCTGATGACAACTTTAGAAAGGATTGGTCTAGAGGATCTACAAGAGCTTGCAGAGTCTTTCGCAAATCTCAAAGTTGTAGATCTAAAGATGAACACAGCAGGAGGTGAAACACCTGCTATAACTTGGTCATCTTCTCAGGAACCACCAAGGGAAAGTGTGGGATCTCAAAATATACACATGAGAGAATTTTAAACTGATTTCCATACCGGTGGAGGATCACACCCTGCGGGAACAAGGACAAGGAGAAATCAAATTCCCTTGCACCAAACACCCTATGGGAAAACTGTTTTAGATCCTATACATCCTTACGGGGTTATGCTTTATCTTGATGTATTATATTTCAAAAACAGAGGGGAACTCATAGACGATTGGACATCTGCTATGAGAATTGCAGCAGGAACACTTGATCTTAACAGAGAAGGATTCATTAAACTCTTAGAAATGAGTCTTATGGGATCAGTGAAAATTGCTTGGGACATGACCTCGGTGGAAACCAAAGAATCAGTCCTAGCCGGAGAATCTCTAAGTGAGATAGCCGGAAGAATGGCTACCCTTTTTAAAGCTCAATTTATAGGGGTAGATTATTTTAACAATAAGGATACAGAGAAGATGAAGAAATATACTCAAGCTCTGTATAGTCTTGAATTACATGACATCTGTTTAGTAGATGAATACATTATGTTATTCACTAAATATAGATGAAATTCAAGAGTCCAAGAAGACATAGCTATGCAGCTTTTCTTCGCAAAAATGCCAAGTCCCTGGAGAGAAATGCTCATAAGAGAATATGTACCTGGAAATTCAGATACATTGGCACGAAGAGCTTCTTTCCTTAAAGGAAAATTGGCGGAATGGTGCCATTTGGCAGCATTACAAAAGAATTACAAACGATTAAGGGTATTAACAAACGTACTCCTTTGTGTTGTAAGGAAAATGATCTTCCAACAATTATGGGGAGTAAACCACAAAAGCATAAAAGGAAAAGTTTTAGGACTCATCCTTATGCTAGAAGTGGAAGAAGTTCTTGGAAACCAAGAATAGTATGGTCTAGACAAAAACCAGATCTTATAAATCTGGACAAAGAAGTGGACCATCAAGGAGTAGGACATCCTACCAAGCATCGAGTACATCTCGAAGCACAGGAAGAACACCTACAAAGAAAACTTTCAGGAGGGCTCATACACGAGCTAATGAAAGTTTTAAAGACTGTAATTGCTGGACATGTGAAGCAAAAGGACATATCTCGACTAACTGTCCAGAAAATGAAAAAAGAGGTATTAAACGCTTTGATCCAACTCCGGATATTGAAGAAGCAGTTTATTACCAAGATCTTATTCAGGTATACCGATTTGAGGACATTGCCTCAGATGAAAGTATATATGAAGAAGAAGAAGTCCTAAGTCAGGAAGAATCCGATGGAACTGAATCGGAATCTGACTGAAAACGAGGTGTTTCGACACGAAACACATGATTGTTTGTCTGGGTTCTTTAGCCAGACAACAATATCTCATGACATGGTCCAAAAGATCATGAAAGAAAATCCTAGTCTACAGAGATATCAAGGATTCTCTGCAGGACAGGTAGAAAAGTTCTTAGAAAATCTTGGCCTAAGAAATAGAAAGCATCATCTGATCTATAAAGTTTCTAGAAGGGAAATGGCAATCCCAATGGAACTTACTGGAAATAGAATGGAGATGCAATTAATTCCTTCTGAAGAAATTAAGGAAGAATTACAAAAACTCAAGATCGAAGTAGCAAGGACTATGTCCTGGATTCATATTGGAGCAATCAAGATTATGATAAAAGCTACTTTCAAAGAAGGTATAGATTCACCCATTGATATTGCTATATGCGCTAAAAGGATGGGGAACCTTCAAGATTCAGTACTAGGAACTATCTCAGGAAATCTCTGTGCGAGAAAGATTGTAGGAGTTATCTATCCAAGGATAGCCTACAACTTGGCAGATCGAGATTTTAGTCGAGCCTTGACATTACATCAAAATTTCAAAGAAAAAAGGCTGATGAAGGAAGGTAATAGACCATATTCTATTACTCATCAGATTTCATATGCTCTATCTAATACACATCATTCAGAATTGTTTATTAGAAATGAGTTCATTGAAATACCTGAGATATTTGGAAAAGTTGCTCAAGCAATTTATCCAGAACGAGTTGAGTTTCCGGTAATACAGGAAACAGATATCCAAATACAAGACAAACCGATTCTACAAAGGAATCAAAGGCTTAGACTGGAATCAAGAAGACTATCTTTTCAAGGAGATAGGATTACAAGCTATAGATGGGGAAAAACCCCTGTCCAAGAACCCCAACATGAGCTAAAAAGTTTTTCAACAATAGGAAAGCTTAGAAGCCCGGAAGGGTAGAAGGAAGTCGAAATAGTATTTGATATTACGAAACAAAGGAACCAATTTCCTTGTAATACCATCTACTATTTAGAACAACCTATGATAGGAACTTACCAAGGAATAATCCAAGTTGGAGAATTGGAAGTTCGTATCACAGGGATTCCAGGAAAAAAACTAGATCAATTGGTTCTTGGACTAGAGTTTCTCGAGGAACATAAACCTTGGAAACGACTAGAGTATGGAATGGAGTTTATGGCAGAAGAAAAGTTGTGGAAAATCCAATGACCACAAGTCCATTTTCCATATACATTCCAGTAGGAATGTTATATGAACAATATAAGGCAGAATATTTTGCTGCTTATATTGATTCAGGTGCTGGCATTTGTACAGCAAAACGAGGAGTTTTTCCAAATAATTTGGGAGAAGAATTACAAAAGATTGCTGGAAGAGATTTTTCCAGAATAATCTTAATCTTATGTAAAAGGATTAAGATGACTGAAATAATGATTGGCGGTGCTGGGTAAACACCTTGGTACAAGGTGAAGACACTACCAATTTATTTTCATGATACAGGAGCTGACATTTTACTAGGAAACAATTTTTTACAAATGTTCAAATCCTATACTCAAGAAAATGAGACTAGAAGATTAGTGTTTACAACTCCTTGTAACCACAAAATAATAGTCCAGAGACTAAGAGAGGCATTTTACAGAAAATTGCCGATCCAGTTTCGCAGCAAACGTGGTGATTCAGGACAACTTCTGAACCCAAAAATGAAAGATTCTAGAAGGTTTGGAGAAACAATGCTCCAGTTGAGAGCAGATAAAATGCACCAACCAGAAGATATGGAATACCTGAAGATAACTCTACATCAGAATGAAGTAGAGTTTGAATCTAAGGTATCCTTAGAAGATGTCAAAAAAAGGATCAAAGAAAACTACAATGAAGATCCTTTGGCATGGTGGTACAGAAATCAACTCAAAGCTTGCCTTAAAATTAAAGAAGGCAAAGAGTATGAATTTGTCCGTTGCAAGCCTATCCCAATGAATATCATAGATCAAAGGGATATGCAGATTATAATCAAGGAACATTTGGACCTTGGTTTAATCAAAGCAGGAATGTCACCATATAGCAGTCCAGGTTTTCTGGTAAAAAATCATGGTGAGATAAAACGAGGAAAACCCATATTAGTTATTAATTATCAAGAAATTAATGAGATTCTGGAGTTTGATGGGTATTTTATACCTAGTAGAGAACATCAAATAAGTTGCATACGCAACGCCAAGATATTCTCGAAGTTCGACTGTAAGTCTGGATTTTACCAGATTAGGATGCAAGAAGAAAGCAAGAAATTCACAGCTTTCTCTACACCACAAGGACATTATATTTGGGAGGTATTACCAATGGGATTTGCTAATTCACCTCAGATATTTCAAAGAAAAATGGATAATATTTTTAAAGATTATTTTAAATTTATGTTTGTTTATATTGACGATGTTTTAATAGCATCTAAAGATATGAAGGAACATGTTAAACATTTGGAGATTTTTTCCAATGTTTGAAAAAAAGAAGGACTGGTTTTATCTGAAAAGAAAGCAGTCATTGCTACAAGAAAGATTGAATTCCTTGGAATTGAAATCGATGAGTCAAGAATTATTCTGCAAGAACATATAGTAGAAAAAGTGCAGAATTTTTCAGAATTGGCATCAATCCAGCCATGGTTCGAGTTGATGTTGCAGGAAAATATCCTAGGGTATGGATGAACAAAATTCATATCCAAAGGAGGTCAAAGCTTGGTATGAATTTGGGGCTCTCGCCTCAGTTTATACTACTTCGCCCAGCTTCCCGGAGATATCAGCATTACCAAAATGGATACAGGAAGTAGTACATGAAACTTGGACAAACAATGATCATTTGTCCAGAGGAGATATTTTGGAGCTGTATTTTTTCAGTGCAGCACCAGAACCAGCAGGGAAAGGCTCACACGAAGCTTTTCATTTCATCAAGCTAAGGAGGCCAGATATGAATTCTCAAAAATTTATAAAGGATCCTCCTACAAATGTAACCCCCTTAGTCTCTTCATTCAATGAAGATGACATATCTACCAGGAGAGCATGGGGTATCTGGGTCTGTCTCACGGAGATGGACAAAGTCAAGTTTCCATTTAAGTTTTACCAAAATTCTTTAAATGGATCATTCCTGTTAAACACTATGACAGAAAAAACTACAAGCTTTGCAGAAGACCTATTCGAAAAGAAAAGAAATCTTCTGTGGAACAGCAAGCTGATGGCAAGTAAAGAAACTCGCCGAAAATTTTGTAACATGGCACACATAGGAAGATGGTCAGAAAACATTTGCCTTGAATGCCAAAACCAGAAGGAACCTGAATTTGGTAAAGGATTCAAACCGGGATCTGATCGGAAACACTTTACCGACACAAGCACAAGTGGGAATGGACCACATTCACGTTTTCCTCGAGGGCACCGAAAGCCAAAGATTTCTCGACAAAGTTAAAAGGGACATGGGACCAAACCCATTAACAAGAGGATCACTACCATGTGAGCAGGATAAAAAAGACCACCAATAATCGGTGGAAAAGGACACAAGAACCACTAATAATGGGTGGTAAAAGACAAGAGGACATTGGATACTATATTAAAAGAATCCAATGAATAAAAACACAACAACTGGTCCCGAAAATTTTATCTATATAATAGAACAGAATGAAACCAGTAAAACACACAAGGAAGAAACCCAAAGAAAATGTATTTTACATATCTGAAGGTGTTAAAAAGAAAAATCAAGTATGAAAGGAAGGAGCTAAAAGCTCTCAGAGCAATAGCTCAGAATTTCCAAGAAAAAAGGAGATGAAATCACAGCTCATCTTGTTTTAACGCATTCTTACTGGCAGTGCGGAGAAATAAGAGAATGGGAAAAGCTGATGTCTAGATTAATAACATAGACATATCATTGGGACCACTCAACCACTACATGGTCCATTTGCAAGCTGTAAAGGTTTATCAAGATTTGAAGTCCGAGTTTCAAATCCGAAGAAGCCTTCTATAAATAGGCAGGAAGAAGGAAGTGAAGATCATCGAACATTTTCCTCATTTCTTTCAAAACCAATTGAAATATTTTATCTTTCTAGTTGATGTGTTTTTCAAGTTCGGCTACTATAAGTAGCTAAGCAAGTTCCTCCTCCTCTACAGGAGGTTTCAATGTAATAATAAATGTTTGTGTTTGAATAAAGAGATCTTTGCTCTCAGCCCCTCTCATGTATTATTTTAAAAATTTTAGCTTTTACTGTACACCCTAAGGTAGGAAACGAATTAGGGTTGTACCAAGTGCTGTTGAACGAATCTGCATCGGTAACCATCAGTTGCGATCGTGTGGTTGGATTGTGAGGAGCAGTCCGTAAAATACGGTGGATATAACCCGGTGACATTCTGGTCAAAGAGGTAAAAGATTTAATTTATTTTACGGAAGCATGATGGGCCTTTAATTTAAAAAGAAAAATCAATTTAATTAAAATTAACGATGAGGGGTATTTTGGAAAATTTTTGAAAATTGGGTATTAAAACCAAAAAGTGAAAAGTTTAGAGTACTGAATCATAAGTTGCCCTTGATAAAAGTGTTAATATCATGTGTAATGTAATAAAAAAAAATAATCAGTTTTTCACTTTTATTTTCAAATTCTATCAACTTAGATTTTTTTTTTCACAATCTATAAATTTAATCATTTATCTAAAAACATTATATTTTTACTAACATACTTCTAGATTAGAAGACAATTTCCTGTTCAACAACTAATTAAAAAAGAAATATAAAATATAAAAATAAAAAACAAACCCATAACAATAACTAAGAACGTATTTTCTGTCAAGGAGCAGTAAAGTGCATTCTGATGATAAAACAGAAGCATTTTTTTGTTTATTCAAAAAATGCTTTAAAAAATAATTAAGCAACACTAAAAATCAAGTCTTCCTGAGGACGTTATTTGAGAGCAGAGTTGTACTTTCCGAAATACGATTACTATCCAAATACATGCAAATCTAAGAAAATTAACTTAATTAAATTATTTTAATTACATTAATTAAATGTGGAAGGCATATTTACATGATTAAAGTAGGGATTTCAATTAGAATCCAAAAATCAGGGCTTTCAAAGGTTATTTGAGACTCGACCGAGGAACGGGGACTGAAAAGGAAAAATATTTTTATTAAATGCTTGTTTTTAATTATTTAATAATATATGGTATAATTATTATGTAAATTTCGAAAATAGTGTCTTTTGAGATGTTTTTACATGTCAAGACATATTTTAAACTGGTAATTGATTTTTGACTAAAACAAGTACTTTTTGGAGGCTCGGTTAATATTTTCGAAAATTTTCCTAAACGAGATATTTTTCTTATGTACTGATATGCCAATTATACTAAGATTATTAGGCCTAATTGTTTATATCCAAAGCTTTGCTTCAAAGCCCTTTACACCCACAAAACTCACGCCTAAACACAAAAGAAACCTAGGGTTTCTCTTCCCCTAGTATCCGCGCACACACCACACGCCCCAAGAACTCACACGTCGGTTTTTGAAGGCCAAAATGTAGCAAAGGCATCCCCGTCGCTCCGAAAATGTTCCTTTGCGTTTAGACTCGAATTTTTGTGTGTGAATCACGGAAGGCACTCCTTATTCTTTCTTTTTCCATCATTCATGCCATAATACGTGTGAATATATATGTTAGCATGAAAAATCTGATATCCTTTTTATTATTTTCGTTTTTATAATATATTCATGGAAAAACATGGTTTTCTTGCCATGAAACTCTTGATCTTGATGACTTGAAGGGGCTGCCAGGCTTCAGGGGTTAGGGGCTCGAATTACAGAGATTTAATGGTCCTTAGATACACGATTCATGTCTGGTATGGTGCAAGGAAAGAAGGCCGATCGGTTTGCCTTGAAGGGGCTAGGGCACGACGGGTTTTGGAGAGTTAAAAGAGAGGAGGCTGTGTAGGGGCTGTTTAGGCGAGGGGTTGGGCTCTTGAGGGTCTGAGTCATGAACCATGATGGTCCAGACATGGCTGGATGGATACCGAAGTGTAGGTGCACGGCTAGGGCACCACCTAGCGTGCCGCATGTGGTCAAGATGAACCATGCACGTCCTCGTGCATGGCTAGCTAGGGCTGGTCAAGGAGGGGTCCTAGGTTTTCGGTCATGGTCCTGGGATGGTTGGTTAGGTTCTAGTCTCGTTGGTTTGGGGCTAGGATCGAAGAACTTGTGGTTGGTCTAGGGCTAGTGTTTGATGGATGTGTGCAGAAAATTTCAATAGGGTTCTAGGCATTTCTAAAGGCTCTAAATGGCTTGATTTGGGTTGAAAAATGGCTGGTTGGGTGTTATTAAGCTATGGTTACAGTTTTGGAAAGTTTGATTAAGATTCGGGATGATTCGAGTTGAAACCGTGACTCCGATCCAAGTTTTAAAACGAATTGCGAAAGTTAGTCAACAGGCTTAAGTTTACAACTAAGAAATGATTATGGGTGTGTTTTAAGATGTTATGGTATGTTTGGATGGATTCGGGTCGAAGGTTTAAGATCCAGCGGTAAAATGGGAAAATTAGGGTTTCTGGAAAAAAACGATCATTTTACACCTAAAAAATGTTAGGAGTCCTGGCAGTGTCTTGAATACTGTAATGAATGTTAAAAGTGTTTATCTTGAAAGGTATGGAACTTTATGATGAAAAATATTAAATGCTAAAAGACATGATGCATGCTTGATTTAAAAGAAAATTTTATTTATGCATATATTTTTTATAAAGTGATGGAAATGGTGAAAATGTTTTGAATGAAATAATTTGATGGTGACTGCAAGAAAATGAGGATTCGTGAGGGATAAAGCCCCAGTGGAACCCGTTTACGGGATAAAGGCCCGAGGGAACCCAATACTAGCTTTCTATAGGCCACGGCCCAGTAACGGAAAGTGGTTGCTGGTGTCCCCGCCAACTATATGTTAAAGCACAGAACGGAAAAGTGGTTACATGGATGGATGTGTGCATAAAATTTCAATAGGGTTCTAGGCTTTTCTAAAGGCTTTAAATGGCTTGATTTGGGTTGAAAAGGGGCTGGTTGGGTGTTATTAAGCTATGGTTAAAGTTTTGGAAAGTTTGGTTAAGATTCGGGATGATTCGAGTTAAAACCGAGACTCCAGTCCAAGTTTCAAAACGAATTGCGAAAGTTAGTCAACAGGCTTAAGTTTACAACTATGAAATGATTATGGGTGTGTTTTAAGATGTTATGGTAAGTTTGGATGGATTCGGATCGAAGGTTTAAGCTCCAGGGGTAAAATGGAAAAATTAGGATTTCAGGGAAAAAACGAACATTTTACACATGAAAAATGTTAGGAATCCTGTCAGTGTCCTGAATACTGTAATGAATGTTAAAAGTGTTTATCTTGAAAGGTGTGGAACTTTATGATGAAAAATATTAAATGCTAAAAGACGTGATGCATGCTTGATTTAAAAGAAAATGATATTTATGCATATATTTTTTATTAAGTGATGGAAATGGTGAAAATGTTTTGAATGAAGTAATTTGATTGTGACTATAAGGAAATGAGGATTCGTGAGGGATAAAGCCCCAGTGGAACCCGTTTACGGGACAAAGGCCCAAGGGAACCCAATACTAGCTTTCTATAGGCAACGGCCCAATAACGGAAAGTGGTTGCTGGTGTCCCCGCCAACTATATGCCAAAGCACAGAACGGAAAAGTGGTTACTTGGATGGATGTGTGCAGAAAATTTCAATAGGGTTGTAGGCATTTCTAAAGGCTCTAAATGGCTTAATTTGGGTTGAAAATGGGCTGGTTGAGTGTTATTAAGCTATGGTTAAAGTTTTGGAAAGTTTGGTTAAGATTCGGGATGATTCCAGTTAAAACCGTGACTATGGTCTAAGTTTTAAAACGAATTGCGAAAGTTAGTCAACAGGCTTAAGTTTACAACTATGAAATGATTATGGGTGTGTTTTAAGATGTTATGGTAAGTTTGGATGGATTCGAGTCGAAGGTTTAAGATCCAGGGGTAAAATGGTAAAATTAGGGTTTCAGGGATTAAACGATCATTTTACACCTGAAAAATGTTAGTAATCCTGGCAGTGTCCTGAATACTGTAATGAATGTTAAAATTGTTTATCTTGAAAGGTATGGAACTTTATGATGAAAAATATTAAATACTAAAAGACGTGATGCATGCTTGATTTAAACGAAAATGATATTTATGCATATATTTTTTATAAAGTGATGAAAATGGTGAAAATGTTTTGAATGAAGTAATTTGATTGTGAATGTAATAAAATGAGGATTCGTGAGGGATAAAGCCCAAGTGGAACCCGTTTACGAGTCGTACTAGTTTCTGAAGTGCTTTCATTGTTACTGAAACTGAGACCACTTCTGTCTCCAGATTGTTTCTGTAACTCATGCATCTTCTCCAAAGAAACAGAAGACTTGTTCCATGCATTTACCAGTAGTGATAGCTTCTAATTTTCAGATCTCATTGTCTGGTATTCTGCATTTACTCTCTCATTCTCAGTTTTCAACTTACTTATCTCAACTTTCAGATCACTACAGCTGTTTTCTTGCAAGCAAGTAAACTTACTGATTTGATCTTTTAAATTTTGATTTTCAGTCTTAACTTCCTCGAATGATTGAGAAAGTCTTGAGTACTCTTCTACCATGTCATGCAGTGCATTAACCAAATCAGTTCGTGTAAATTCATTTGAGTTAAAATCAAATACCTCTCCAGATGTTGAGGTTGCTTCGGTGTCTGCCATAAGGCATTTGACTTCTTCTGCATCACTGTCGCTTGAATGATCATCTGAGTCAGAAGACTCAGAGCTAGAATCTTCCCACTTGGACTTATTTTCTTCAGTAACCATTGCTTTGCGATCTCTTCTGGATTTTTTTTATCATTCCTCTTGTGCTCCATTTTCTTCTTTTCGTCCTTTTTGGGCTTTGGGCAATCAGCAATAAAGTGACCAATTTTTCCACAGTTAAAACATGCCATATCACCGGATGGTGATTTCTTCTTAAAATTTCGGTTAGGATTCTGATACGTTCTGTTGTTCTTCTTCATGAATCTAGAGAATTTCTTCACAAACAAAGACATTGCATCATTGCTGATATGTTCAGCAGTTCTATCAGATGTGCTTTCAGTAATAGTAGTTGGTGATACATTTGGAACAACTGTAACAGGAGCAACAGCGGTAGCAACAAGAGCCTTGGTAGGTGTACTCGATGATGGCTCTTCTCCACTTCGTACTTCCAGTTCAAATTCATATGCTTTCAACTATGCAAATAGATCATGCAGTTCTAATTTGTTCAGATCTCTAGATACTCTCATGGCCATAGTTTTTACGTCTCATTCCTTAGGCAATGCTCTCATTACTTTGAGCGCTATTTCTCTGTTGCCATAGTCTTTACCAAGAGCTGCTAGCTCATTAACCAGACTACTGAAACGTTCATCAATCTCGTTTAGAGTTTCTCCGGCCTTCATTTTCAGATTTTCAAATTTTTGCATGGCCACGGACAACTAGTTTTCTTTAGTCTGCTCATTTCCTTCACATATTTGAATGAACTTTTCCCATATTTCTTTTGCAGTTGAACACATCTTGATCTTGCTGAAGGTGTTCTTATCAAGAGTTTTATAGATTGTGTCCTCTGCGACATTATCCAGATTGTTTTTCTTTTTATCTTCACTAGTCCATTCGCTTCTTGGTTTTTCAACCATTTGCGGCGCACCATCAGTGATAGCAACGGCTGTATTAGGCTTTAAGATCTTTAATGGACCATCTGTGATGACGAACCACATGTCGTCATCTTGAGCTGCTAGATGAGCTTGTATACGGATCTTCCAGTCATCGAAGTCTTCTTTTGAGAACATGGGAACCTTGCTAAAGTGTGACATCTGTTGTAGATTTTCAAGAACAAGAATAACACTGCTCTGATACCACTTGTTGGGGATCGATGTAGAGTTTAGAGGGGGGGTCAATAAACTCTTTTATTTTCTGATTTCTTCTTTTGAAGTTGCTAATATCCTGTTAGAAATTGTAGCTAATCTTGTTCAAGTATGCAACCAACAAATCACAGAATAGTGCGGAAACGATCTGATGGTTCAGTAATTGAAATGATAAAAACAGTAGGCAGTAGACAATAGTTGTTTATGGAAGTTCGAAGATAAAATCTTCTACGTCTCCCCTTCTTCTGTTTCCAGAAGGTATCAATAAAAGACTTTGGATTTTACAGTACACACTCGTACACCCCTACTTCAGCAAGACTTACCCTCTGCCTACTGAAACTCTTAGTGTATCAACACGATAAAATAATATAAAATCAAAGTTCTGGAAAAGACTCTTTTCCAGATTACAAACTCTTCTCAACAAGATATGAATAGTGTGAACTGTTTATGAAGAGTATGAGAAATAGCAGCACAAGATGATCTTCAATCGATCAGATATATGCTATGAAGCGTGTGCTACTTTTCTGTATGTCGAGCTTTTTGTGAGATAAGAGAGTTTTGTGCTCAGATCAACGTTGTGAGTATTGTAATCAGTATTCTCCCCCCAATATTTATCAACGTTGTTCTTGTATATTTATAGATGTTTTTGATCCCAACGTCTATAAACAAAACGGCTTCTTTGACTTCTGATATATTCAGCTTTAATACCTGAAATAGGTCCTGCAGAAAAGCTTCAAAACAATCAGTCTTGTTTTATACCAAAATTGGTAAGACGTAATAAATAGCTTCATACAGCATTAATGGTGCATTTAATTCTAGTACTTGATAAAGTAACGGTAACATTCAAGGCTAGTTCTGTTTATGCGAAAGACGTTAAGTTACTTCGGTTTGGGCTGAATTCTAAGTTCTGTTTTTCTAGAATTCTAAGTTCTGCTTCTGGTTATCTTAGAACTTTAAGTTCTGCTTCTGGTTTTCGTTAGCTGAAGAGTACTGTTTTTATATTGCCTAAAGATCTGCTGATTTTAAATCTCATTGCCCATCGCCACAATTAAGTTATGTCTAACACTATCATAGCAATGAAATTCTTCTTATAAGAATTATCAATTAACAAAGTAATATTTGTATACCATTTTTGAGATATTATCATACTTAAAACAGATAAATAGTTATCATTATTAAATGAAACATTTAGATTATTATCAATAATGTCAGATTCTTCTTTGTTATTTTCAATAACAGAGATACGATAACTTAAATGAGTACTATTCTGATGTAAAATTTTTATTTGTTTATTAAGATTATTAATCTCTTTTACCAAATCTTGTATAGTAACAGGATTCTGTTTACTATATTTTTGTTGTAAAATATTTTTAACTTCTTTCATAGAATAAGCTTGTTCTTGTTTAACAATTATATTATTTGCACTACTTGTTGAAGCAGTGTTTTCCATTTGATCTCTTGTAGAAGATTTTAATATTGGATCCTTAATCATTTTAAGGAATTCTAAAAGATTATTATTAGTTAAAACATTAATATTTAAATCTTTAAATTGAGACTTAAGTTTATAAAACTCATCATTTTTATTATCAGTATCACTTAAATGATTGATACAAGATTCTCCTTATATACAATTATCACATTCTATATCAGAATTAAAAGATTCATTTTCTATTACATCTTCTGAATTATAAAATTCTGAACCAGATTCTTAGCTATTCTCATATTCACTATCTGAATTATGATTAGAATCCATTATTATTTTATTAATTTTATCTTTGAGATTTTCATCTATGTCTAAATTATTAATTTTGTTTTTAGCCCAACATTGATTATCATAATGTCCTGGTTTTTTACATTTTCTACAAATAATTATTTTATTTTTAGCTTTATAATTTTCAGCTTTCCGTAATTCACGGCTTTCTTTTCGTTTCTGTTTTCTATCTTTTTGTCTATCAGACAAATGTCTTTTCTTCCTATAATGTCTTTCGTCTTTATCTTTTATTTTCTTTTTACCTTTATTAGGTAGGTCCATACCAAATTGATCACAAAATTTACCTAGTTGTTTTCTCTCAAGTAAATTTTGTCTTTTAATTTGATTATTTAATTTTAATTCATTACAGAGAGCTAAACCCTTTTGGATACAAATACTTATTAATTTGCCATAAGTATAACTGTCATAAGAAATATTTATATCATCCTTTCTTAATACTTTTCTAATTCTTTCTACAAAGAGAAAAGGTAAACCATCTATAAATTTGGCTTTCCAAACACTATTATTACAGTC
This sequence comes from Primulina huaijiensis, assembly GCF_012295235.1. NCBI lineage: Eukaryota > Viridiplantae > Streptophyta > Magnoliopsida > Lamiales > Gesneriaceae > Primulina > Primulina huaijiensis. Next base: position 10,767,515 of record NC_133311.1, read on the forward strand.
TGGTATCTCATAAATTCGAGATAAAAAAGTATCTTTATACCATCTAAAATCAGTAAGTGTTTTACATTTTAGATTGCTTAATAAAGTACGAATTTGTTCACTATTATCAATGAATCGACCAGTAAAATGTTCAATCATTGTCATTATTAATGAATAAACTACATTTTCTAATTGAATATTATCTTCAATTTTTATTGAATTGAAAATATCATCTTTCTGGGATTTATTTAAATAATTATCCCACCAACCTTTAAGTTGGCCAGTAAATCCTGCTATAATCATTCTAGCAATATTTTTATCAGTATTACCAGAAGTTTTTCACACAGTACTATACATAAGCATTCTGTGAGCAGTATTATAAATTTTTTTATCACTAACTCCATCAATATTCCATTCATATATACTTTTCCCATTATAACTATTAGAGAAAATATATTCATGTTCTTCAACCAGAACATCCATGGGAGTAGGTCTATCATAATAATATTTAGTTTGGGTAGGTTTATCTGCCCATTTTATTTTATTAATTTCTTCATTAGAAGAATTATTATTATTAACAATCTCTTCATTAAGAGTATTTAAATTATGATTTTTAAATTTTTCTTCTAATAATTTTTCTAAATCAGAAACAAAAGATTTAAATTTAAAATCTTTAATATCTGGAGGGGATTTTATAGAAGGACTAGCAATAGAAACAATATTAGTTTCTGGTTCTTGTATATGAACATATGGTTTAATTTTATTAATAGCTAAAATAATTTTATCAATACGATCTATAAGAAAAACTATTTCTTCACCTATTATCGTAAGATATAAATTTGTATAATTATGTTTTTCAATTATTTGATTAATATGTTTAACAGTTATTTGTAACATATCATTTTTAAATAATTTTGAAAAAGCAGTAAAATTCAAAACTTTATTATTTTTTTCTATAATAAAAGATTGTTGAGGAGGATAAACAGATCTTTGAATCTGTCCAGAAGGAAATTTATATTTTCTTTCAAGAATAGAAATATAATCTATAATAAATGTTTTAAAAAACCAAGGAACAAAATGAATTAATATATTTTGATTTTCACAGTATTGATAAAATTCTGTTGCAATATAATCAAATTCTTCTTCAGAGAAACTTTTAAAATACCAATCTCTGAAAGATTTCCATTTGGGTAAATAAAATTCTGCATTGATCTTTGCTCTAGCAAAAGATCCTTTAGTAAAATCTATTTTTGGTTTACTATCCATTAAATAGTAAAATTTATTTTTGAAACAGTATCAGTTTCTTTAACTTTTTGAAAGTTACATTGATGAACAATATTATTTTGATTAATAATTAAATCTTCTGCTGAAGATTCTACTTCTTCTCGTATTTGAGAAGTTGAAGCTCTATAAGTTTGTGGAATATCCACCATATAATCTAGAGGTGAAATAAAAGAATGACTAGATCTTGATCTAGCATAAACAGAAGAGGGTAATAATCTTCTTTGTTCATTATTAAACTGTATTTGAACAGATCCTTCATTATTTTAAATAACTTGCTGTAAATCCCTATTTATTATAGGATTTCTTGGAACAGCTTGTTCAATTATCCAGTTTTCTGGAAATTCTATTTCTTCCCATTTTATAGATCTACGAGTTGTAATATTAGATCTGTTAAAATTAGTTTCTATTAGAATTGTTTCATTTAATTTCTTATCAATTCTTTAACACATAGGATTGAGTGTAAATAATGGTTTATAATAAATACGATAACAGATACATATAACTTCTGTACCAGGAGTATAATTATAACCATGAGTTTTAACATTTAATGTTAAAGAATCTAATATATTAATATCAGACAGAGATAAAGATAAATTTGGATAAACATCAAAATATACTGGACCATGAGCCAGACTAGATTGAATTATTCCCATAAAGGATTGTTTCCAATTTAAATTTCTAACATCTCTTAAAGCTGCTATAAAAATTTCTGATAAACCTTCTAAAGTTAAAGGTCTAAAAGCAATTTGTATTAAACCTATATGAATAAATCTGTAATTTTTTCTATAAGGCAGAATATCTTTATTATTCAATAGTCTAATAACCATTTCTTCATTATGAAGAGGTACTGATGATTCTGTAGTTTTTACTACTTGTTTAAAACCTATTTTTTCAAAGGTTCCTAATTTATAGATCATTTTAGATTCTATCTTAGGAATAGTCCATTTATTTAATAAATCTAAATTTTCAGGTAAATCATATTCCTCATTTAAACTGTTTTTAACAGTTTCCTTCATACTGAAAATATTCATTTGAATAAACAGTGTTAAATCATCAACCAAAACTATTTCCATGGCTCTGATACCATCCGAGGCTTGGAATACAATTGAATCTGATACGTGGCATTGTTTTACCAAATGTTTTCTTAGTGGCTTTCGCACACATGGAAATTATTGGTTTCCAGCCTATATACCATATTCAAATTACTGAACTAATAAAAGGAGGTATTTAATTTCCAGAATAAGAATGAATATAAGGTTCATCTATGGCAATTTTACAAAACATAAAAGGAATTAAAAAAGATATACCAGAGAAATTAAATAACAGAGGATTTCCCGAAGACAACTTCAGAAACATAAATTTATAATAAATCACCCATAAACGCCTTAAACGCCATCTCTCGGCTGAACAGGCTGAAGGGCTACAACATGAATTTATGCCTCTTAATTAACTTCGAACCTTGTGTTTACTATTTCCTGGTTCGTCTTCCAACCTTATGTTCAACCATTAACCCTTATATTACATCGAATTCCAAAATCTAAATGAAATCTTTTATCATTTCAATTTAATTCCAAGTTACAAATAAATAAAGATCATGGTTTAGTAATGGGATGATTTAACACAAATGTTTTAGTCTGTCATTCTGGCTAATATACGAAAATATAAAAATTAAAAATGAAAATAAAAACAGAAATAAAACAGTAAACTTACAAAATTGTAACCAGAAGAAGAAACTTTTATACAAAAAGTGGAAGCTTTTGTTAAGAAAGGTTGTTTACAAGAGAGGAATAGAGGGGAGCAAACTCGACCGTGTTCTTCTAAGAACACAGAATGATCCTATAAATAGATGGAAGTGCCGGACATGAAACCCCGGATTCCAACTAAAAATATAAACAGTAAATGCTTTATTAAAGCAAACAGTAACATGGTTACAAAAATCAAAAAATAAATAGTGATATGCCACTCACTTTTGTCATGATATCATGCCACTATGTGAGATTCTACCTTTGATGTGATATGTCATCATCTACTCGTTGGTAATGCAACGTGATGATTAAAGATGAATATCCTAATCATCTTTAATATTATCTTCTAATGAATTTTTGAGATTTTCAAAAATATCATTGATCTGAGAAAATTGAGGAATATCATCCTCTGGATCTTGAGCATCCTGCATTTGCATTAAATGAATAAATTGATTTTCACTTGATTCGGATGCCATGGACTTGTCAGATTTTGAATCGGAACAGTCAATATTCTTGAAGAGATCTGTAGAGATCTTTTTTCATCTCTTCAATGTAGATTTCTATCATTTTCTCTTTGGAGTAAATTTCTGAATATTTTTGAGTCAAAATTTTAAATGGACTCATTGCATCTTTTTCTTTTTCTTGTTGATGCTGTAAATCTTTCTAGTATGAAGCAATTTTGTCTTCCATTTGATGAAGAGTTTCTGAGCCATAAAGTTGTCCAGTTGCTGGATCTTCACGTAATAATTTATCCCAAAATTTAGTAGAGCTAACTCTCCATAGGCAAGGGATACCTTCATCAGTATAACCAAATTCTGGTTGCCATCTCCAGATCCATGGGATTCCAAATTCTATGAAGAATAGACATAGAGTCTTCCCATCAATCCAATGTTCAGAAAAAGATTTTTTAATGCTTGGTGACACATTTAACCAAGTATTCATTGGTTTTATAAAACCTTAGGCAAAATTTTTGCTGATGGACCAAAATTCTTCCACCATATGAAGAACCAATTTGGAACAGGATAATGGAAAACATTTTCACAAATTTTCAGAAACCATGTATGTTTCTTTTTCTCATTTTCATAGAATAGAGTTTTATTAAAACTTTTGACATAATGCCAAAAATTAAATTTGAAACTCATTTTATGAGTATCAAAATAAAATTCTTTTTCAACCAATGGAGATATACCCCATTCTTCAATAGATATTATCTTTTTGATAATGAACTTGGAGAAGTTATAACTTCCTTTTTGTTGAGTATTACTGAAAAAGTGAGTTATATCAACACTTTTTGTGGATAACAGAATATTTTCATAAAATCCTCTTTGTTTATAAGATTCAAATACATATGATGTATTTGTTAAATATCTCTCCATGATAGTCCACAGAGTCTTTTCCCATTGGATATTTTTTCTTCTATAAGAAAAATTAATTCACGATGTTTGGCCTCTGTATATAAAGCCGAATCATTATCATCTTCTTTCATGATATTAGCATATGATGCTGAAGATTGAGAATCTGTATTAGATTTCTGCTTTTGTTTCAAAAATTTTGAAACTCATTGTATAACTCATTATTCTGCTCAGTATTACTGGTTGATGAACTGGATAAGTTCTGGGCTATGAGCCTCTGCTTGCCATGCTGTGCTATTATATTAGGGGGTTTTCCCCTACCACCTCGCTCTCTATAAGAGGACTCTCCTCTTCCTCGAGAATACATATCTGTAAATAAAGATATTAAGATAAATATTCACGAGTTAAGAAATCAGGTAGGTGATTATCTTCACCTTTTTTGTAAATGATTTCAAAATCAAAAGGGGCTAAATGAGCCCGCCATCTTGCAAACATTTGCTTAGACACATCATGTTTAAAATCTTTATTAAACATAAATTTTGCAGATTTACAATCAGTTTTTATAATAAGCTTTTGATTATATAAATCATCTTGAAATTTTAAAATACATCTAACAATAGCTAAGATTTTTTATGCCACTGTAGAATAATTCTTTTGGGAATTATTTCATTTTCCAGAAAAAAAAACGAATCAGATATTCCTGTTTAGTTTGGGGATCTTCTTGTTTCAAAATTCCACCAAAACCTATATCAGAAGCATCTGTTTCTACAATTTTATCCCATAAAGCATTAGCTAACATTAAACAAGGAAGATTTTTAACATTTTCTTTTATAATCTGAACAGCCTTAGTATGCTTATCTGTCCAAGGTAAAGGATTTTTCTTAAGTCTATCATATAAGATAGAAGAATCTTTAGTAAGATTTTGAATATAAGGAGAAATATAATTTAAACTTCCTAAAAATCTTTGTAACTGAGTTTTATCAGTTATTATATCAGGAAATTTTGATCCAAACTCAATACTTCTTTGGATAGGAATAATTTTCCCTTTTTCAATCATATGACCTAAAAATCTAATATTAGTTTGAAATAAAATCATTTTAGATTTTGAAATAACAAGACCATTTTGAATAATAATATGTTTAAACATTTCTAAATGTTTAAAATGAGATTCAATATCATTAGAAAATACTAAAATATCATCAATATAAACAATTATAAAATTGCTATACTGATAAAAAAATATCATTCATAATTTGTTGAAATTCTGAAGGGGCATTTTTAAGTCCAAATGACATTACTGTCCATTCATAATGTCCTATAGGAACATTAAAAGCAGTTTTATATCTATCAGATTCTTGTATTTGAATCTGCCAAAATCCTGATTTTAAATCAAATTTGAAAAATATGATTGCATTAACTAATCTATCTAATAAATCTTTTTTATTAGGAATAGGATGCCTAATATATTTTAAAACCTTATTTAAGGGTTTATAGTTTATTACTAATCTAGGTACTCCTCTTTCTTGCTCAGAATGTTTATTAACATAGAAAACAGTACATGACCAAGAAGATTGAGAATGTGTTATTAAACCTTTTTCTAATAAAGAATGAATTTCTTTTTTACATAATTCTAAATATTCAGAATTCATTTGACAATGATGAACCTTGGTAGGAATATTTATTTCCTTAAAATCTTCTTCATATGGAAGAGAGATTATATGTTTCTTTCTATTCCAAAAAGCATTTGGAAGATCATTACATATTTCTAATGAAAATTTATTATAAATAAATTTAATCTTATCCTGTAATTTAGGATTTTTAAATGTATCATCTATAGATAAAATTTTAACTTCTTCTTTTAAAGAATTAATTTGAAAAGTTTTTCTATCAATCTTTTCTTGTAATTCATTTAAAATTCTGTGAACAAGTTTAGTTATAAACTGAAAAGAAATAGGATTACCTTGATAAGTTCCTATTATACCTGTTTCATCAACATATTTTAAAGGATATATTTGATAGATAAAAGGTAAACCAAGTATTAATTGGCTAGAAATATCTTTTGCTAATAAAAAACTGGTTTGAATACAGTTTTTTTCTATGCAAATATAAGCTTTAGGTAATTTATAATTTATTTCTAAACGTTCTCCTCCTGCATGAGAGAGAGAATGAGTAGTTTTATGAAAATATTTTGTAGGAATTAATCTTTCCTGTATAACATTCAAATCTGCACCACTATCTATCATAGCAATGAAATTCTTTTTATAAGAATTATCAATTAACAAAGTAATATTTATATACCATTTTTGAGATATTATCATACTTAAAACAGATAAATGATTATCATCATTAAATGAAACATTTTGATTATTATCAATAATGTCAGATTCTTCTTTGTTATTTTCAATAACAGAGATACGATAACTTAAATGAGTACTATTCTGATGTAAAATTTTTATTTGTTCATTAAGATTATTAATCTCTTTTACCAAATCTTGTATAGTAACAGGATTCTGTTTACTATATTTTTGTTGTAAAAGATTTTTAACTTCTTTAATAGAATAAGCTTGTTCTTGTTTAACAATTATATTATTTGCACTACTTGTTGAAGCAGTGTTTTCCATTTGATCTATTATAGTAGATTTTAATATTGGATCCTTAATCATTTTAAGGAATTCTAAAAGATTATTATTAGTTAAAACATTAATATTTAAATCTTTAAATTGAGACTTAAGTTTATAAAACTCATCATTTTTATTATCAGTATCACTTAAATGATTGATACAAGATTCTCCTTGTATACAATTTTCACATTCTATATCAGAATTAAAAGATTCATTTTCGATTATATCTTTTGAATTATAAAATTCTGAACCAGATTCTTAGCTATTCTCATATTCACTATCTGAATTCTGATTAAAATCCATTATTATTTTATTAATTTTATCTTTGAGATTTTCATCTATGTCTAAATTATTAATTTTGTTTTTAGCCCAACATTGATTATCATAATGTCCTGGCTTTTTACATTTTCTACAAATAATTATTTTATTTTTAGCTTTATAATTTTCAGCTTTCCGTAATTCACGACTTTCTTTTCGTTTCTGTTTTCTATCTTTTTGTCTATCAGACAAATGTCTTTTCTTCCTATAAGGTCTTTCGTCTTTATATTTTATTTTCTTTTTACCTTTATTAGGTAGGTCCATACCAAATTGATCACAAAATTTACCTAATTGTTTTCTCTCAAGTAAATTCTGTCTTTTAATTTGATTATTTAATTTTAATTCATTACAGAGAGCTAAACCCTCTTGGATACAAATACTTATTATTTTGCCATAAGTATAACTGTCATAAGAAATATTTATATCATCCTTTCTTAATACTTTTCTAATTCTTTCTGCAAAGAGAAAAGGTAAATCATCTATAAATTTGGCTTTCCAAAGACTATTATT
>NC_133311.1:10775470-10776411 GCF_012295235.1 Primulina huaijiensis
TTTCATTTAATATAATAATATATAATTAGATATGATTTTATTATTATTTTTATTTTCACATAATATATAACGTAACAATATATATATATTTTTTAATTTCTAAATTTTTTTATGATAATATAGTCAAAAAGATAATTCACACCACCCACCATAACATGTATAATATCGAGAATTTTTTCGTAAAAGCCTCAACTCCATATTCTTTCAGGTCAAAATATTTAATGGATAGCTTATTTACACTCATGGAGTTGGATGAATATTAACTCTCAATGAAAAAGACTAATTATTAAAGCAGACAATTAAATAAACTAATATTGAAAACAAAATAGGAAAATATACAAAGAATAAAATCCCTTTTTTATATTTTTTTCTTTTTTTTAAACGTGACTGCAAAGTTTTACAATGACATAAAATTTTTTTTTTCAAACATTCTACCATAAATGTCTATATAATATATAAACATTTATATAACGGATACATTCGACTACCTTTGAAACTTATCTAACACAAAAAAATATATATATATATTTTTTAGAACATATTGATTGATGATTTTTTTTAGAACACATTTATAGTACATCAATCAAATCAAGAAAAAAAACAACTACAATGAACAAAGAACTTTGCAGTCCGTTATTTATCTTCTATTTTTTTCCATAATTTTTTTATATAGGGGAGTTATATTCTTGTAATTAACCATTTTTTAATAATCAATAAAAGTTTATTAATTGTTTTCTCATTTCTCACCACTTATTCACAAAGATGTGTGAGTATATATTATACTTTTACAAAAAGAATTCTTTCAATTATACATGTTAACAACCATACAAACCATATCTTTTAACTATATTCTCTTAAAAAATTTAGAAATTATTTTATTTGAAAACACACACAATTATATATAAATAAAAACATCTATTATACATTTTATATTAATTGAT
>NC_133311.1:10776429-10793942 GCF_012295235.1 Primulina huaijiensis
GTTGAATCACAAGTTCAGCATCACATGAATTTTCTTTTCTTACTCTTGGATGTTGGCCAATTAAGTTGAGATAAGAATGGATCTGGTTCATGACTAAATCCTTGCAGTAAATCAATAAGTTCACCTTCACTTGTAGCAGAAACTAACATCCTTCGCGAAGCTAATGAAATAAATCCCTGTTCCACAACATCATCAAGAAACGATAGCAGTTTATCATAATAATTGTTAACATTTAACAAACCAATTGGCTTATTGTGAATATTTAATTGTGACCAACAAACAGTATGAAATATTTCTTCCAAAGTACCGAAACCTCCTGGCAAAGTAATGAAAGCATCTGAATGTTCAATCATTTGAGTAATTCGTTCATACATGTTGTCCACTTTCATTTCTTCTCCTATTGTTGGTCCAGTAAGACTGGCTAAGGTAATCGGAATAATGCTTAAGACTTCACTTCCACCTGCATGCGCAGGTTTTGCAACTTTTCCCATGAGACCAACTTCACCACCACCATATACCAAATGAATCTTCTTTTTAGCAAGTGTTATTCCAAGCTTTTCTTGTTAGGATCGGGAAAGAGTTTAGAGGGTGGGTGAATGAAATCTTTCAAATTTTCTCGTGTTCGAGTATGATTTCAAACGTTTTTAGGTGGTTGAAAACGTCTTCTCGAACGGTTGAGAATGTGAACCACTATTAAGTGCGAAAAACGGTTCACAATCTTCAATGCAACTTCAAACACAATATCAGGCTAAAACAATGAATAAAGACTAGACAGATAAATGATTGCGAAAAGTAAAGTGACACAGGTTTGTTATAGATGTTTGGAGAATGAATACTCCTATGTCACCCCTTCTTCCTCCTTAGGAAGGATTCCACTAAAAGACTTTGGCTTTACAAACTTCTTGCAACAGCCCGCTCCAATCAGGACTTATCACACTGCCTGTTTTGGAACTCTTAGTGATCACTTTACACTTCTGGATATTTAAGAACACTTAGCTCACCAGATATCAAAGTTGAATCAAATAACCAAAGGGTTAATGATATGAATAAATGGTTTTGATTTAGTAGCACGTAAATGATCCTTAGATGATCAGATAAATTTATCTTTCTGTGCGTGCTGATTGAGCGATGGAGTATATAAACTTTTAAGAGCTCTCTGAGATCCTTTTGAATATGCAAGCGAGTTGTAATATTGCAGCTGAGAATCGAGAGAGAGTTTCTGCCCGCATACTCTTTCGTTAATATACACGATTTCCTTAACGGTCAGAAAGGACATAACAACGTTAACCTGATTCTCTGTACAGACGTGTTGCTGTCGATATGTTGAGCATTAAATGATCTTTGATAAACGCATTTTATGTTCCTTTTGCACAGCATCGTTCTGAGTCGCTTTTCTTGAGGAGTTCCTTTTAAGGAAACTGTTTTGGGCAACAGAGCTTTAAGTCTATGCTTGGTCTTCCTCTTTCTGGAAAAAATAATTGAATGTAGATCAATCTTGGAACTGATGTAAGTATGCCTTGACTTCAAGGCGGTGTAATACTTTGAATGTATTAGGCCGGTCATAGAATGTCTTTGAGCAATAAATAGTTCTCTTTAATGATCCGGTTCTGAGATACATTAAGTTTCAAGTTGAATCTGCTATCGGTCTTGAAGTAAGCGGTTGAAACTCCTTTGAGCTTTGAAGCGGTCGAACTGATGCAAATCTTATAAACGAACCGCGGCTGATTTCGAGCTGGTTGGTTTTTGTCATACACCAAAATTCTTGGGAACAATAATTTTTCAACATTTCTGCTACTTCTTCATAAATTGAATCTTTTCCTGCACTAGATCCACAAAATACACAAATATTTTTTATTTTACTTACATTGGACGTCGACATGTTGAGAAATATGTTTTCTGCAATTGTTATATCACAGCATATGAATTTTTAAGCGTAACATGTCAAAAGTCAATATTTGAACAAGAAATTATTATTATTACAAGAAAATAAAAATGACATAAATTAAAACACATATATACAGCGTAGTTGTGATTGTGGCTCACATCTTCCTCTAATTTTAGATTCAGTAACAGCTTCAATTCCTTTTATGAGTCGAGTATATGCTTCCCGTCCAATTTTCTTATAAATTGAAAAACAGGGTCTTTTAACATCAGATTCCCGAGACGAAATTGTATATATATATATATATTTACTTATCTAAACAAATATGCGTTACTACGGTAGGATCTTTATAAGGCTGATTCCACTGTCCATATTGATATTCCTCATGTTGAAATTGCCACCATAGCTTAAGAAGTTCGTTTTGCACGTACCCACTAGAATGCGTATCAAGAACCTCTAGAAAACTATCCAAAGGATCTTTACTCAGACCATTCTTAATGAATAAAATTTTATTTTCTCTATTCGTTGAAGTCATTCCAACATTTTTGCATTTCCCTTTACAAGTCCACCTTGTACAACCAATCAGACTTTTGCTTCCCCAACCAATCGGACTTTTGCTTCAATATTTATCAAACGGATATCATTCGGTATGCCATATGACATCATCAACCTTAGTCGCTCACATCTAGCTTTATAAATTTTTTTCAACGCATTATCAGGTAAACAAGCAAAATATTTACGAAGATTCACAATACAAGCATCCATATTATTATTATTATTATTATTATTATTATTATTATTATTATTATTATATATTTCAATTATTTTGGGAAAACTGAAAAAACCGACTTAGATAGTCACGGAGTACCGTTATCCGCCACTTAACCGGGAAATGAACTAGAATCTGCAAAAACAAAATGAAAATATCAAACAACTATTGTGGATCATATAAAGGCATAAAATCATCATTAAGAATTTCATTTTCTATAAAAGGCTTAAGTCTTTGCCCATTAACTTTAAACACGTCATTATTTTTAGGATTTTCAATATCAACAGCACCATGAGGATAAACAAATTTAACTATAAATGGTCCTGACCATCTTGATCTTAGTTTTCCTGGAAATAAATGCAAACGAGAATTATAAAGTAAAACTTTTTGTCCAATTTCAAATGACTTTCTCATAATATTTTTATCATGAAAGGCTTTAGTTTTATCTTTATAAATCTTTGAATTTTCATATGCATCATTTCTTAATTCTTCAAGTTCATTTAATTGCAATTTTCTTAATTTAGATGCATCATCTAAATTAATATTAAATGCTTTAATTGCCCAATAAGCTTTATGTTCAAGTTCAACCAGTAAATGATAATGCTTACCAAAAATTAACCTATATGATGACATCCCTAATGATGTCTTAAATGCAATTCTATATGCCCATAATACATAAGTTAATCTTAAAGACCACTTTTCGATTTGGATTAACTGTTTTTTCTAAAATTTGTTTTATTTCTCTATTTGCAAGTTCAACTTGACCATTACTTTGAGGATGATATGGGGTAGAAACTTTATGTGTAATGTCATATTTTCTTAACAAAGAAGAAAATGATTTATTTATAAAATGACTTCCCTCATCAATAATTATTGCTCTATGTATTCCAAATCGACTAAAAATATTTTTTTAAAAAAATTTTATAACAATTTTATGATCATTAGTTCTACATGCAATTGCTTCAATCTATTTTGAAACATAATCAAGAGCGACTAAAATACACGTATATCCAAAAGATAATGGAAATGGACCCATAAAATCTATCCCCCAACTATCAAATATTTCAATAATTATGATTGGATTTAAAGGCATCATGTTTCGTTTTGAAATTGATCCCATCTTCTGACGGTTGTCACAAGATTTGCAAAATAAATGAGTATCTTTGAATAAAGACGGCCAATAAAATCCACATTATAAGATTTTTGTAGCTGTTTTATTGGATGAAAAATGACCTCCACATGCTTCAGAATGACAAAATTTAATAACATTACTTACTTCATTGTCGGGTATGCATCGTCAAAAAATTTGGTCAGGACAATACTTAAACAAGTAAGGATCATCCCAATAAAATTTTTTAACTTCTATCAAGAATTTATTCTTATCCTGTGAATTCCAATGAGAAGGCATTTTATTTGTCACAATAAAATTTACAATGTTAGCAAACCAGGGCATAATAGTAGCATAAAACAACTGATCATCTGGAAAATTTTCATTTATTGGTATTTCATTATGAGATGATTCAGTCATTATTCTAGATAAATGATCGGCTACGACATTTTCTTTTCCTTTTTTATCTTTAATTATAATATCAAATTCTTGTAACAATAAAATCCACCGTATTAATCTTGGCTTAGCATCTTGTTTATTTGATAAATATTTTACGGCAGAATGATCAGTGTACACAATAGTAGTAGAACCAATTAAATAAGATCGAAACTTATCTAATGCAAATACTACTGAAAGTAATTCTTTTTCAGTAGTTGAATAATTTATTTGGGCACTATTTAAGGTTCTACTAGCATAATAGATTGCATACGGTTTTCCTTCTTTTCTCTGTCCTAACACAGCTCCTATAGCATAATCACTTGCATCACACATTAATTCAAATGGTAAAGACCAATCTGGAGGTTGTAAAATAGGTGATGTAATTAAAAGATTAATTATTTTTTTAAAAGCATTTTCACATTTCTGAGTCCATTCAAATTGTGTATCTTTTGTTAAAAGATTCGAAATTGGTTTAGATATTATGCTGAAATTTTTTATAAACCTTCTATAAAAACCTGCATGACCCAAGAATGATCGAACTTCTTTGACCGTTTTTGGTGATGTTAAATTAGCAATAACATCAACTTTGGCTTTATCAACTTCAATTCCTTTTTCAGATATCACATGACCTAACACAATCCCAGATTTAACCATATAATGACATTTTTCCCAATTTAAAACAAGATTTTTTTCTTCACATCGTTTTAATACTTCTTCTAGGTTTTTAAGACAATTTTCAAATGAGTTTCCAAAAACAGTTATATCATCCATAAAAACTTCTACAAATTCTTCAATCATATCACTGAAAATACTTAACATGCATCTTTGAAAAGTAGCCGGAGCATTACATAAACCAAATGGCATTCTTTTAAATGCAAAAGTTCCGAAAGGACAAGTGAAAGTAGTTTTTTCTTGATCTTCTAATGATATAGGTATTTGATAATACCCCGAATACCCATCAAGAAAACAGTAATAAGAATTTCCTGCTACTTTTTCTAGAATTTGATCTAAAAATGGTAGTGGGAAATGATCTTTTCTAGTTGCATCATTTAATTTTCTATAATCAATACACATACGCCAACTAGATGGAATCCTAGCTTGTAATAACTCTCCCTTTTCATTTTTTATAACAGTGATGCCTGACTTTTTAGGTACTACTTGTGTTGGACTTACCCATTTACTATCTGAGATTGGATAGATAATTCCAGCGTCTAATAGTTTTAATACTTCATTCTTAACAACTTCTTTCATATGTGGATTTAACCTTCTTTGTGGTTGTTGATATGTTTTAGCATTTTCTTCCAAATGAATTTTATGTGTGCAAATTAAAGGATTTATACCTTTTATATCTTTCAAAGTCCATCCAATTGCATTTTTATATTTCTTAAGTAATTTAATTAAATCTTCTTCTTGATTTGGTAGAAGAGTAGAAGAAATTACAACAGGAAATGTTTTATTTTCACCAAGAAATACATATTTCAATTCGGATGGTAAAACTTTTAATTCAAGTTTTGTATTATCATCTTCTTTAAAATTATTTTCAGACTCAAAACTTTCTATTGAAAAAACTTCATTTTTTTGATTTTAATTTTCTTCTTGTATATTTTCTTCCACAATTGTTTCAATTTCATTATCATATTCTTTTTCATTAATACTTGGTTGTTTACATAAATTGAACACATTAAGTTCTAGAGTCATATTTCCAAAAGACAATTTCATTATTCTATTTCGACAATTAATTAAAGCATTTGAAGTTGATAGAAATGGTCGTCCCAATATTACTGGAATTTCATTATGTACTTCTATTGGTTGTGTATCCAAAACAATAAAATCTACAGGATATATGAATTTATCAACTTGAACTGACATTCTACAATACATCTAGGTATTTTGATTGACCTATCCGTGAGTAAGAGAGTAACAGAAGTGAGTTTTAATTCTCCTAAATTAAGTTTTTCATAAACTGAATAAGGATATAAATTCACACTTGCTCACAAATCTAACAAAGCTTTTTTAATTTTATTTTCTCCAATAATACATGAAATTGTTGGACAACCAGGACTTTTATATTTTAAACTAGAATTATTTTGAAGAGTAGAACTTACTTGTCCAGCCAAGAATGCTTTCTTCTTCACATGAAATTTTCTCTTCACAGTACATAAGTCTTTTAAAAATTCTGCATATGTAGGTACTTGTTTAATAGCATATAATAATGGAATATTTATCTTTACTTGTTTAAAAACTTCATAGATATCATAATCATTTTTTTGGTGTTTATGATTTGTTTTCATTACTATATGGATCATTAACTATTTTACCACTTCTAAGGGTAATAACAGATTTTATTTGATCAGTTTTTTAATTTTTTAATTCTTGATTTTGATTTTTAGGATTAGGTTGAGGGTTAGATGAAAATTTTCCTTTTTCATGAATATTAAGTGCAGATGCAAATTTTGCAAGAGTTTCTTTCAAATCACTCATAGATTGACTGTTTTGAATATTGATAGACTCTTGCTTTTGAATAAATGCATGAATTACATCTTCAAAGTTTTTTCTTGGAGGTGTAACATAAGGAATATAACCTTGATGATTTTGGTTGTTTTGAAAATATTGTTGTCAGGGTTGTGCATTATTATCATTCCTCCAACTAAAATTAGGATGATTTTTACATCCAGGATTATATGATGGTGAAAAAGGATCTAGTATTGGTTTTTTATAATTGTTAACATAATTTGCTTATTCATGAAGACGTTCTTTAAATGAAGGTAATGTTGGACAATCTTTTGTAGCATGATCATGTGTATCACATATATGACAAATAATTTCTTGAATACTTTTTAATTGACCACTCTTTTTCATTTCTAATGACTCAATTTTTCTTGCTAAAGATGCAAGTTTAGCTTGAATATCTATATCATCTTTAAGATTATAGATACCACCCCCATTTGTTGAATTATTGATTTTAGTTGTTGGTATTCTATTGTGCCTATATTATCCCAATTTTGAGCATTTTCTGCTAATTAATCCAAATACTCCATAGCTTCATTTGGGTTTTTATCTTCAAAAGTCCCATTACACATGAATTCTATCATTTGTCTATCTTTAGGTATTAGACCTTCATAAAAGTGAGAAACTATTCTCCATGTTTCAAAACCATGATGTGGGCATGTATTAAGTAATTCTTTATATCTATCCCAACATTGATAAAATGTTTCTCCTTGTTTTTGAGAAAAAGTAGTAGTTTGTCTTTTAAAAGAGTTTGTTCTATGGGAAAGGAAAAACTTTTTGAGAAATTGTTGTTGCATTTATTCCCATGATCTTATTAAACTTGATCTCAAATTTTATAGCCATGTTTTAGCTTTATCTTTTAAAGAAAAAGGGAAAAGATTTAATCGAACTATATCCATGCTACAATTTTGATCATTATAAGTGTTACAAACTTTCTCAAATTCTCTTAGATGTAAATATGGATTTTCAGAATCTAAGCCATGAAAATTTGGTAAAAGTTGAATAATTTGAGGTTTAAAGTATAAATTAGATGCATCAGGAGGAAAAACTAAACAAGATGGGGCACTAGTTCTAATATGGTTCATATGGTGCCTAAGTGTTCTTAATTGATCATGTTCTTGATTATTATTGTTATTATTATTATCATTATCTTGATTATTTGAATTATCATTCATGTTTAAATTATTTTCAGATACTCGAATAAGTCTACCACTTTTTTTTCGACTCCAAATACTCATACAAAAAACAACACAATACTTACAAATAAAACATAATTAACAAATATAAACTTAATTGTTAGACTTAATTTTGTTGTGGAGATGCTAGTACAAAACCAGTAGATGTAAATAA
This sequence comes from Primulina huaijiensis, assembly GCF_012295235.1. Taxonomy (NCBI): domain Eukaryota; kingdom Viridiplantae; phylum Streptophyta; class Magnoliopsida; order Lamiales; family Gesneriaceae; genus Primulina; species Primulina huaijiensis. The sequence goes on from NC_133311.1 coordinate 10,784,485, forward strand.
GCAGAAAACCAGAAGCACTTGTACCGCGCTAAAACCAGTAGCAGCACTTATCAAGTACTGCTTAATCTAATTAACAAATGACTTCTTAGCTAAAACCAGAAACCCGAAATAGACACTAGCAGATTGTTGCGTATCTCAAGTCTTTAAATATTACCGTTAATCTATTAACGTGATACTAGCATTTATTGCTTCATTTAATGCCATTAAATGTTGTACGGGAACATTTAAGACGGCTTACCATTTTTGGTATGAACTGAGACTGATTGCTTTAATGTATTTTGCAGGGTCCATTTTCAGCAATAAAGCTGAATCACTGAAAAGTCAAAAGAGCCGTTCAGATTTTAACGTTGGTTGAAGCCTATATATATAGACGGAGCACTTTTCAAGAAACAAGAAGTGAACAAATCTCAATCAAAGAATATCATTCGAGCATCGCTAGAACTCTCAGTTATCTCAAAAGCTCAACACTGAAAAAGCAGCAGACGCTTCATTGCATACACTTGATCATTTGAGATCATTTTGTGATAGCTATTTTCTTTATCTCTTCTTAAGTTATTCACTTCATTAATAGAAGAATTTGTAACTGGAAAAGAGTTCTTTCCAGACCTTAAGATATTTCAATGTGGTTAGTTCTAAAACTAAGAGTTTCAGTAGGCGAAGGGTAAGTGCTGTTGAAGTGGGTGTGTACAATTGTTGTACTGTATTCACCAAAGTCTTTTAGTGATACCTTTTGGAAACAAAAGAAGGAGAGACGTAGAAGATTCATCTTCGAACTTCCAGAAACAAACCTTGTGCCATCTACTGCTTTTCTGTTTCACTATTTTTCACCCACTAACCAACAGATCGTTTTCGCACATTATCTTGTGATATGCTGGTCATTAAACTTGAACAAGAATCTGCTAGTATCTCTAACAGGACTCTAGCACATCATTCTGAAAAATCGATTAAGTTTGCCGTTGAGTTTATTCAACCCCCCCCCCTTCTAAACTCAATCCGATCCTCAACAAGTGGTCTCAGAGCTAGTTATTCTTGTTCTGAAAAATATTTAACAGACATGGCTCACTTCAGCAAAATTCCAATGTTCTCAAAAGAAGACTTTGACGACTGGAAAATCAGAATGCAAGCCCATCTTGCAGCTCAAGATGATGACATGTGGTATGTCATCACAGATGGTCCATTAAAGATCTTAAAGCCAAATCCAACTGTTGCTATTACTGAAGGCGCACCTCAGATGCTGGAAAAACCAAGATATGAACAGACAAGTGAGGACAAGAAGAAAGCCAATCTTGACAACGTTGCAAAGGACATTCTGTACAAGACACTCGACAAAAATACCTTCAGCAAAATCAAGATGTGTCCTACTACCAAGGAAATCTGGGAAAAATTGATTCAGATCTGTGAAGGAAACGAAGAAACTAAGGGAAACAAACTTTTCGTAGCCATGCAGAAATTTGAGAATATGAAGATGAAGGCTGGAGAAACAATGAATGAGTTTGATGAACGCTTCAGCAGCCTTGTAAATGAACTCTCAGTTCTTGGAAAAGATTTTGGCAAAAGGGAAGTTGCATTAAAGGTAATGAGAGCCCTACCCAGAGAATGGGATGTCAAAACGATGGCAATGAGAGCTTCCAAGGATCTAAAGAAGTTAGAACTGCATGACTTGTTCTCAGATCTGAAGGCATATGAGTTTGAACTTGAAGTTCGAAGTGGAGAAGAGCCCTTAGCAATTCCACCAACCAAAGCTCTCGCAGCTACTGTTAACTCTACTGCTACAGTTTCCCCAAGTTCATCTTCTGCTACTGCTATAGAGAATACTTCTGAGAGAAGCGCTGAACAGATAAGCAATGACGCAATGTCATTATTTGTTAAGAAGTTTTCCAGATTCATGAGAAAGAATCACAGAACATTTCAAAGTCCCAACCGCAATTTCAAAAGAGAATCACCTTCTGGTGATATGGCATGCTTTAACTGCGGAAAAGTTGGACACTTCATTGCTGATTGTCCAAAACCAAAGAAGGATGACCAGAAGAAGAAGGGGGTCAAACGCAATGATAAAAAGACCAGAAGAGACAGAAAGGCAATGATTGCAGAAGAAAATAAGTCCAAATGGGCAGACTCAAGTTCTGAATCTTCTGGTTCTGAAAGCCATTCAAGTGACAGTGATGAAGATGAGATCAAATGTCTGATGGCAAATACGGAATCAACCTCGACATCCGGAGAGGTACAAGTGAAGAAAACCAAGATCAGTAACTCAACATGGTATTTGGACAGTGGATGTTCCAGACATATGACTGGACATAAGAGTCTACTATCAGAAATAGTGAGTTGTGGTGGACCAGAGATAACCTTTGGAGACAACTCAAAAGGTAAAACCGTGGGTAAGGGTAAGATTATCCATGGTAACATCACTATTAAGGATGTGCTCTTAGTTGAAAATCTTTGTTATAACTTGATCAGTATTAGTCAATTATGTGATAATGGATTTTCAGTAGCATTCCAGAAGCACACTTGCACAGTTAAAAATGCTGGTGACTCTACTGTTTTAACCGGAGTTAGAAAAGGCAACACCTACAAAATTTCATGGAACATAGATCATATCACTGCTCCTACATGTTTAGTTGCAGCTCTAAGTGATAAACACTGGCTGTGGCACAAGAGATTGAATCATCTGAATTTCAAGTCTATCAACAATCTCAAAAAGCAGAACTTAGTCGATGGATTGCCAGACATAAATTTTGTTAAGAATCATGTATGTTCTGCATGTCAACTTGGTAAGCAAGTAAGATCTAGTTTCAAAAATAAAGGCAGCAAATCATCCTCAAGGTGTTTAGAATTATTGCATATGGACTTATTTGGTCCAATCCCTATCATGAGCTTAGGGGGAATGAGGTACACCCTTGTTGTTGTTGATGATTTTTCTAGATTTACTTGGGTAATCTTTCTTGCTGGAAAAGATCAAACCAGTAGCCTCCTGATCAAACTTCTGAAAAAGATTCAAAATGAAAAATCAGTTTCTGTCATTAGAATCAGAAGTGATCGAGGTACTGAATTTACTAACAAGACTCTTGAGGTTTATCTAGATGAATAGGGCATTCATCATGAATATTCAGCTGCCAGGACGCCTCAACAAAATGGAGTAGCTGAGAGGAGAAACAGAACACTTAAAGAAGCTGCTAGAACAATGCTAGCAGATGCAGACATCTCTCAGCGCTTCTGGGCAGAAGCTATTAATACTGCTTGCTACACACAAAACAGAACAATGATCAACAAGAGGAATAATCAGACTCCTTACAAAATCTGGAAAGGGAGTAAACCGAATGTATCTTACTTTCATGTTTTTGGTTGTAGATGCTTTGTGCATAATAATGGTAAAAATCATTTAGCTGCATTCGATTCAAAATCTGACACAGGATTATTTCTTGGATATTCAGCAGTTAGTAAGGCATTTAGAATTTTCAATAATAAAACACTCAATGTTGAATAATCTATTCATGTTGTCTTTGATGAAGACAGCAGTGCTCCCGAGATTACTAACATATCTAATCTAAGTAACATGTTAGACAGGGTTCATCTGGAACTAGACAGTGAAGATGATGCAGAAGCAAGTGTCAAGGACATTCAAAATCCAGAACCAGACATTCATATGGCAGAACCAGCAGCTGGCATTCCAGAACCAGCAGCTGATATTCCAGAACAATCTACTGCTTTACATAAAGATAATCTAAATCCTTTTATTTGGAGAAAATCTCATCCTCCATCTTTGGTGATTGGAAATCCAACAGCTCCGCTAAGGACCAGAAGACAGATGATGAATGAATACATGCATGCTGCTTTTATTTCTCAAGATGAACCAAAGAAGATTGAAGAAGCTCTTCTGGATCCCAACTGGATAGAAGCTATGCAAGAAGAGCTGAATCAATTTGAGAGGAATAAAGTTTGGTTTCTAGTACCTAGACCATCTCACCAAGCTGTCATTGGAACCCGGTGGGTATTTAGAAACAAACTAAATGAAGAAGGAACAGTTGTCAGAAACAAAGCAAGACTGGTTGCACAAGGATTCAGACAAGAAGAAAGAATAGACTATGATGAAACCTTTGCACCAGTAGCTAGGCTCGAAGCTATCAGAATATTTTTAGCCTTTGCTGCTTTTAGAAATTTCAAAGTGTATCAGATGGATGTGAAAAGTGCGTTCTTCAATGGTCTACTACAAGAGGAAGTCTATGTTGAACAGCCTCCAGTTTGCCAAGTTAATGCAGGAACAGTTCGAGATGAGCATGATGGGAGAATTAACATTTTTCCTAGGACTTCAAATCAAGCAACTTGATACTGGAATCTTCATCAATCAAGCTAAGTATACAAAGGAACTACTGAAAAAGTTTGGGACGGAAGCATGCTCTGCTGATTCCACTCCTATGAGCTCGTCTACCAAACTTGATAAAGATGAAGGGGGAACTCCAGTTGAGGTAACTCAGTATCGTGGTCTTATTGGCTCATTGTTATATCTTACTGCCAGTAGACCCGATATTATATTTGTTGTTTGCATATGTGCTAGATTTCAATCAAATCCTAAACAATCACATTTCATTGCTGGTAAAAGAATTTTAAAATATTTGAAGGGTACTCAAAATGTAGGCCTCTGGTATCCCAAGAACTCATCGTTTAATCTTATTGCATACTCAGATGCTGATTATGCAGGATGTAAACTGGATAGGAAAAGCACAAGTGGTTTTTGTCAATTTCTTGGTGACAGGTTGATCTCTTGGTTTAGCAAAAAGCAGACTTCCATAACTACGTCTACTGCAGAAGCAGAGTATCTTGCTGCTGGAAGCTGTTGTTCTCAAATGCTTTGGATACAACAACAACTTAAAGACTATGGAGTTCAAGCTTTTGAATCACCCATATTTTGTGACAATACCAGTGCAATTGCTATATCGCATAATCCAGTACTCCATTCCAGAACGAAGCACATTGATATCAGACATCATTTCATTAGAGATAATGTGCAAAAGAAGAATATTCGTCTGGAATACATTCCTACTGATCAGCAAGCCGCAGACATTTTTACCAAACCACTTCCTGAGAATAAATTTTCGTATTTTCGTAATGTTCTTGGATTAATTGATTCATCATAACTACTGTTAATTATCTTCTGTTTTCACGTGTCTTCTGTTTTTTTATTCTAATCCAGTAGAAATATTCAGAAATGAGAACAGCACAAGAGGTATGGAAAAACAAAATCTTTTATTCATATAATCAGATGCATTACATTACAGGGGTACAATTGCAGATATCAGCAGAATGATTACACAGATTATCCTACTAAGCTTTTCAGTATCATCGATCCACCAGCACTCTCTTATTGCATTAAAATGCTTATGGAAGGAAATGATGCTGCATCCCAATCCTAATAAGAGAAAACAACCTCTTTGATTGTTCACATTACAACTCCAGGAGTTTGATCCAAGGATCATTATATAAAGAACGATATCTTCACACGTCTTCTTAGAAAACGCAGCAAGTTTTTTTCTGAACATTCTTGCTTCGACTTCTGGATCAGATTCTGCTTCTTCATTCACATTAGTTTTCATTTGATCTTATGTACGCTTAACTTTGTTTAACTTGTGCAGGTATTTATAGTGGTATTCAAAGGAGATAAAAATCCTTGCGACTGTTCATTTTCAATGGTTCAGATTGAAAGTTTGCCAAGAGTCGTTTGGTGTTTAATATCCTTTATTACTGCATTAATTGAATGGGAACATTTTTATGGCATTTATATTAGAAACTGATTTTTCTTTTCGATAAAACAGTGTATCTACCAGAAGTTGTCGAAGTGCTGCATTTGTTTCAGCACTTTACCTTCTTCCAGTAGATATTATCATAAAACGACAAATCAGCTTCTGATCTTTTAGCAACTGCCTCGGACAGCCCGCCATTTTTTTTTAAAATTTTGAAATGAGTAGAGTAACTGAGACTCCTGTTTTCTCTCTCTACCATCCATAAACATATCGACATGTGTCCCTATGTTTACTGACGGCTGTACATTTCATTTAACCGTTCATTTTTATTGCTCTTTACGAATTCAGATCATTATTTTGCATCTACTGCTTTCTCGCATCTACTGCTAATCTATCTCTAATTTCTTTCAACTCAGAAATGGCCACAGCTTATACTTTGAATGCTTATCAGGTGATCTTCGCATATGTTCTCACCATTAAGGATGAGAATCTCGTTAAGATGTTCAAATCTTTGGAAAAATCTGGACTTCGTAAATTCTTGGAATCGCCTGCTATTATCTACAAGTATGCTCTTCTAGATTTCTATGCCAAAGCAGAAGTTGTCGAAGGAAAGATTAACTATACACAGGGAGATGCATCAATCTCCATTGATGCTGCACTTCTCGGCTCAACTTTCTTTCTACCTTTTTCTGGACTCTCCGAGCTTTCGGATATCACAAAGGAAGAGATGTCTATTGCTTTGACAAACTTTTCTGCCACTGGAGAAAAACTTTCACCTTCCTGCTTCAAGAAGCTATTGAAGATTGAGTACCAGGTACTCGCTGATATCGTGGCAAAAGCCTTGTTGGTCAAGGCTGGAACATTCGAAAAACTGACCAAAGAGAAGGTTCAAGTGATGGTGGCCATCACTTCAGAAAAAAAAGTGGATTGGGGTCGCTTTCTGTTTCGAATTATGAAAGAAATGGTTGTAAGGAAAGGTACTGGATTTGCTGCGCAAATCAGTAAAATGTTGCAAGATGCTGGTTTTTCAAGAACGACAGACGAGGATGGCTCTTCAGTCACCATGACTGATGCTGATAATGTGCTTGCCTTAAGGCCAAAGCCAACAGTTGGTGAGTGTGTGGCTATAAAGAAGGAGATTGGGGAATCTCAGGCTGAGGGGAAGAAGAAAATCAAAAGAAAAAGAGGTGTAGTTTTGTCTGACTCTGACAAAACGGAATCTGAAGAATCAACAGCACCCACTCAACAAGCTTCACTGCCTCCCCCCCAATCCAAGAAGAAGTGTCGCACCACCATCCGCATCAAGAAAACAACAGATCTTGCTGAATTAGAGGATGTTCCTCTTCGACAGGTTTTTCCACCAGCTGTTCCATCCACCAAAGCTAAAGCCATTGAATCATCACCTTCATCTGCTCAGTCTTTCAGACAAACTTATGGAGTGGTCATTAGAGAATCTGCTACTGGTTCTTCTGCTTTTAAACCAGTAGTCCCTGCTACTTCTGAAAAAGGGAAAGTAAAGATTACCGAGTTGTCTCAGTCACCGGTAGCCAAATCAACCATTCAAACAGCAATCGATCTTCATCTGGAAGAAATTAATAATTCAACCAGAGAAGACATGAAATTCTTTGATGATTGGCTCAAGGTAAGAGTCTACCATCCAATCACTTTTTTGAGGACTCCCGGTGCTTTTGCTCAAACTGTGAAAAATGAGCAAAAGGTTTTTGCTGCTGCCAAGACACAAAATGTGATAGAAGCAATCAATCGCCGAAACTACATTCTGGATAAATTCAAACAGCAGAAGATAAACATTATTCTGAAAACGTTGAAGTCAAATTTTGACTCTACTGGTCCTACTGCTTTTCTTGATCAGAATGTCATTCAAATGTTGTCGGAGAAGCTGACAATTCTGTCTGAGCAAATTTTCACCAAGGAGAAGACTTTTTCTCAGCCTCCAAAATTTTGTGTCAACACTGTCCCCGCCATATTGAAGACGCAGTCAGTTGAGGAACCGACCAAAGCTTCTTCTGAAGTCAAGGTCTCTAGTACTCCTGCACCCGAAGAAGCTCCTACCCAATCTTCATCACTTATCTCTGTTCATGATCTGGCATCGGTTGATGAAGTGATTTAATCGATTGTGCAAACTCAAGCAGCACAGGATGACACACTGCCAGTTATTACTACTTCTGCTTATCCTCCACCAGTCCAATCCATTCCAGAAGCTACTGCTACTGCTACTGCTATTGCTATTGCTATTGCTGTTGTTACTGCTTCTTCATCTCTTCCAGAGCTTGAGCATTTCTCAGAAGCTCATCAAGCTGAAATGGTAAATTTGTTGCCTATTTCACCTTCTGCTGTTGAGCCGCAAGCTACCACTGAACCTGCTGCTGCTTTGCAACAACCAGAAGCTAGGCCAACAGATCAATCTACTGCTTCAGAAGGTACTTCTGCTAAACCAGAACCAGCTTTTATCACTCAAGCAGAAGCTGCACCTTCTACTGCTCTTACTATCCCTTCTCAGCTTTCTCCTGAGCGCATCGCCAGAATGGAAAATATTAAACAACGCTTGCTTGAACGAACTGCTTCACCAGTATCGGAACCATTTGATTTAGAATTTCAGATTGATACTCTACAAAAGGAGCTACAGAATCTTTCTGATATAGTCAAGCGGTTATCTCGTGAAAATGCCGCAGAAATCAGTGGTGCTCAGTTCTTCCGAGACTGTATGTCCAAGGAAATACATAAAACGGCGGAATCTATGCATAAAATGTATGCTGAAACCATTGTTTTTCGCCAAGCTATATCCAGAAGTTCCAGTCAGCTCACGATTGCTCAATCTGACATATTTACCCGAATCACCGAGCATGATGGCCTTTTTCGCTCAATCTCCACCACCATGGACTTAATGGATGCAAAGATTGATTCTCAATCTCAATCTGTCACCATTCTTAATGATCGAGTTTCTAATCAGGCTCCATATCTGGAGATGTTGACAAATGACATCCACAACTTATCTGGGAGAATGGATGACTTAATTGCCAGGGTCATTGCCGATGATGCCAAAAATGGGGAAGAAGATAGAACTGCTGAAGATAGAACTGGAGCGAGTAGCAGCAGACCTCATTCTTCTAGAAGGGATCAAAATCCAGATGAAGCTATTTTTAGAGATATTGGAACAAACTAATTTTATTGTTTTGTCTTGATTTTCTGGATACTAATTACTTTGTAATCTGTTTTCTCAATTCTACTAACGTTCTGAGGAACATCTAAGTTTTGGCATCAACCCAAAGGGGGAAATTGTTAGACTTAATTTTGTTGTGGAGATGCTAGTACAAAACCAGTAGAAGTAAATAAGCAGAAAACCAGAAGCACTTGTATCGCGCTAAAACCAGTAGCAGCACTTATCAAGTACTGCTTAATCTAATTAACAAATGACTTCTTAGCTAAAACCAGAAACCCGAAATAGACACTAGCAGATTGTTGCGTATCTCAAGTCTTTAAATATTATCGTTAATCTATTAACGTGATACTAGCATTTATTGCTTCATTTAATGCCATTAAATGTTGTACGGGAACATTTAAGACGGCTTACCATTTTTGGTATGAACTGAGACTGATTGCTTTAATGTATTCTGCAGGGTCCATTTTCAGCAATAAAGATGAATCACTGAAAAGTCAAAAGAGCCGTTCAGATTTTAACGTTGGTTTAAGCCTATATATGAAGAC
>NC_133311.1:10794853-10809815 GCF_012295235.1 Primulina huaijiensis
CAGAGCCACGCTATCGTCTAAATGAAATATATGATATAATTATATAAATATATATATATATATATGTATATGTATATGTATATGTATAATATAACAATAAAAATTGATGAAATATTTATTGTATCAAAATTAAACAACAAATCAAGATAATCACTTCAATGGTATCAAGCATTTGATGTAAATTGATAACAACAAATAATTCATTTTTATACCTACAATAAAAAGAAATTAGCAAAATGAAAAGAAATAAAGAAAGAATATAAAAAATATAAACAATCTTACTTCACCTTGACATAATAGTTTTAGCTTTCCATGAGCTTACTTTTGATCAACACTAAAAACATCACTCATAATTGGGAAAATGAAAAATATATTGGAACTTAGAACTTTTATACACACTCACACTATATTTTACAATGGAATATAATGATTATCAAGCTAGCACAAGGCCTCTATTTATAGGCCAAATGAGAGAAAGGGTCAAAAATTTAATTAATGCCATGTAGTTGTAATGGTAGTCTTTATCTCCTCAAACTTCAATTCCATGTCTCTTCTTTCGATGCTTTGTTCTACGAATTTATTCACCGAATTTGACTCTGCTCAAAACAGTAAACATGTGGGGAATCGTCTGTAGATGAATTTGACCACTTGGTTCACCTCATTTGGTTAATTATTGAAATAGTTATGATTTTTTTACTATATGCTGGTCATGGTAAAAGTGAATTTGTCCTCCTTTTGATATTTTCACAATTTGATAATCTTAATGAACTTTTTAGGCAATCATGTCTTCTGCAAAGTTGTAGATAATTTCTCAAAGATTCCAAACATATTTGAATCACATTCATTTGAATTTTCTAGCTTGAGTTATCATTATTTTACCAACACGTAGAAAACCTGAAAATAAAACATATTTAGTAAGACATTTAAATATAAACAAACAATACTAAAATAACATAATTTTATAATTTTAATGAAACTTAAATTTTAAAATATAGGTTTTAACTTATAATAAATTATTAATTTTAAGTTTCATCACAGCTGAACATGTTTCCATGCCAAACTTTTTCAACAATTCCTTCGTGTATTTTGTTTGACTGATAAATATACCAATTTCCAGTTGCTTCATTTGCAGACCAAGAAAGAACATCAGTTCACCCATCATACTCATCTCAAATTTTTCCTGCATTAACTTGGCAAATTTCTCACATAATTTGGGGTTAGTTGACCTAAAAATAATATCATCAAAATAAATTTGCACCAGTAAAATATGATCATTATTTGAAAATTTGAACAGAGTTTTATCCACTATTCCAACAGTAAAATCATGATCAGTTAAGAATTTTGATAAAGTCTCATACCAAGCTCTGGAAGCTTGTTTAAGACCGTACAAAGCTTTGTTTAAGTGATAAACATGATCAAGAAAAGAGTGATTTGCAAAACCTGATGGTTGTTCAACATACACTTCTTTCCGCAACTAACCATTCAGGAATGAACTCTTGACATCCATCTGGTATACTTTAAAGTCTTTAAAGGAGGCGTAGGCTAGGAACACTCTTATTGCTTCCAGTCGTGCAACTGGTGCAAAAGTTTCATGATAATCAATTCCTTCCTCTTTCCTATATCCTTGTGTTACCAATCTCTTTTTGTTGCGCACAACTGAACCATCCTCGTTCAGTTTGTTCCTGTAGACCCACTTTGTACCTATAATTGTTTTTGAAGCTGGTCTTTGAACTAAAGTCCAGACATTGTTATGGGTAAAATGATTTAGCTATTCTTGCATAGCCTTTATTCAATTGGAATTAGCTAGAGCTTCATCAGTTTTCGTCGGTTCAAGTTGTGAAAGAAATGCTGAATAAACAAATAAATTAAACATTTGGTTTCTTGTTCTTTCCGGATCAGATGGATTACCTATTACTAATTCCTGTGAATGTGATTTCTTCCATCTGTAGTTTGAATCAATTTCAGCAATTGGTTCAGTTCGTAATTGACCATTTCCTTCAGTTTTAGTTGTTGCGGTTTCAGTTGGCATTTGGATATCATCGTGTTGTCCCACCAACTGATTTTTAGGAACAATTTCTTGTTCAACCGTTTGATCCACTACTTCTGGTTCTTGTGTTTGAAGGATATTTTGATTGACGTGAACTTCTTCTTCACTATCATCCTCCAAACTGATTTCAGTAAAACGATCATTTAGCTCAACTGGATCAGTTGGCTTATCAGTTAGTGCAGATTCATCAAATATGACATGAATTGACTCCTCTACATTCAAAGTAGATTTATTGAAGACTCTATAAGCTTTACTAATTGATGAATAACATAAGAATATTCCTTTTACAGCTTTAGATTCCTTCTGCAGATTTAGCATCAAAAGTTTTCAAATAACTTTTGCCATTATCATGAATAAAGCATTTGCAGCCAAATATTCTGAAGTAGGACACTACACCTTTCTATCCATGCCAGATCTCATACGGTGTTTTCAAATGATTTTTATTAATCATTGATCTGTTCTGAGTATAGCACGCAATTTTTACTGCTTCTGCCCAAAATCTTTGCGATATGCCAGAATCAGCAAGCATTGTCCTAGATGCTTCTTTAAGTGTTCGATTTCTCCTTTCAGCTAACCCATTTTGCTGAGGTGTTTTAGCTGATAAGAACTCATGCTTAATTCCAGTATTTTCTAAAAATTGTGAAAGATTTTGATTGACAAATTCAGTCCCTATATTAGACCTTATTCTGTCAATTCCAACTGATTTTTCATTTAATAATCTTTTGAGAAGTTTAATCAGTTGTGCAGCAGTTTGGTCTTTTGATTTAAGAAAGATAATCCAAGTAAATCTTGAAAAATCATCAACGATTACCAAGGTGTATTTCATTCTCCCTAAACCCATGACTGGTATAGGACCAAAAAGATCCATATGCAGCATTTCTAAACATCTGCAGGAGGATTTACTACCTTTGTTTAAATGAAGTTCTCACTTGTTTACAAAACTGACATGCTGAACAAATTTTATCTTTTGAAAAATCAATTTTAGGTAGACCGGTTACAAGCTCGTGATTACTCAGATGAGCTATGGATTTGAAATTCAGGTGGTTCAACCTTTTATGCCACAACCAGTTTTTAGAAGATTTTGAAGCTACAAAACAAACTGGTGCATTAGGTTGATCAGTCCAACTCACCTTGTAGGTGTTACCACATCGATCACCAGTTATGATGATGTCATCAGTTGAATTTTTAACTGTGCACATGTGTTTATTGAACTGAACTGAAAAATTATTGTCGCATAAATGACCAATGCTAATTAAGTTATACTTCAAATTATCAACAAGCAACACATCATTAATAATAATGTTACCATGGATAGCTTACCCTTACCCATAGTTCTATCTTTAGAGTTGTCTCCAAAACTGATGTTTGTACCAGAGTATTTGATCAGTTGGGATAGCAAATTAGCATCTCCTGTCATGTGTCACGAGCAACCACTGTCCAAATACCAAATTAATTCACTTGTTGTGTACCTGTTACCTGCAATCACACACAATGAATAATTCTTGTACCCACATCTATTTGGGTCCTAAACTGATTAGTCCTTTTGGAACCCAGACTTGGATCGGTCTGACTGACTTTCCGGTCGCTGTATTCCAAATAATTTTTCCCGGCGTGTGTGTTTGGTGTATGGTGTGCAGAAGAAACAATATGATTTTTAACTTTATTCGACCTTTTGTTCTTCCGATATCTCTCTTGAACTAGCTTACAATTGTAATAATTGTAATAGTCATCCTTAGAGTACTGAGATTTCATTTACCACAGTTGATTTCACAAACTTAATATACTTCTCTTCGTGTTCATTCAACTCTGGCATTGCATCATTTGCAGATGTTTCATCATTGCTATTAAAGCCCAAACCAGTTTTGTCAGCAACTGATTTTTGTAAACCTTGCATTTCAGTCAGCTTGACTGGTGACTTGTTCCATGCTTGGATCAGATCAGTTTGTTTTGAAATTTGATTTTTCAACTGATGAATCAAGAATTGGTTCTCAGTCATTTCAGCTTTTTGTTTCGCAATATCCCTTCCCAGACTCAACAATTCAACTGACTCATCAGTTTCAGTTTTGTTGTCTTGAGGATCATTTTGCTCAGCTTTAGCTCTCCCAAATGAAAGAGCAAGCTTGTGAAACTCATTGACCATGTCATGCAGTGTAGTAATGATTTTTTCTCATGAAAAATCAGTTGAACCGAAATCAAATACTTGTTCACTGCTTGATTCCAGTTCTGCATCATTGGTCATTAAACATTTCACTTCATCTTCATCACTTGAGCTGCTCAAGCTCTCAGAGTCTAACTCTTCACTGTCAGTCTCTGCCCATTTTGATTTGCTTTCTTCAGCTAGCAGGACCTCATGTTTCTTCTTGAATGATCTTTTATCATTCTTGTATCTTCTTTTGTACTCAACTGAATTTTTCCTTTTTTCAGTTGAATATCGACTGTCTTTATTTGGTTTAGGACAGTCAGCGATGAAGTGTCCTGTCTTGCCACAGTTGTCGCAAGAATTTAGCTCTTCCTTTGAATTGTTCTTCTGATATTTTCTGTAATGAACTGAATTCTTATTTTGAATGAAGTATTAATTAATAGATAATTAAAGAGTAGTTAATTAAGTATTATTAACGAATTGATAATAAAACGCCCCAAATTTGACGATTGTCCTCACTGTACCAATAGTAGTCTTTCCAGCGTGCTTATGTCCTCACTCACACGCACACTAGGAAACTTCCCAGGAGGTCACCCATCCAAGAATTTCCACAAGACAAGCACGCTTAACTTTGGAGTTTTTATGTGAAGAGCTACCGAAAAGAAGATGCACCTTTTCAGTTGTATTATTTGTGATAAAATTTTTAGTACTTTTTAAGAAAATGAATAAGTAGACGTTTCAGTTGATATCAGAGCAAGGGTCCTGTAAAGGGTTGTGCCACCATCAGCGCCAGAAAGATCAGTCGTCAAGCCTCAATTTGTAAGTTTTACATGCTTTATATGATTTAATATGTTGATACCTGCATGATGACATGAATAATATGTTTACGTTACATGTTTACTAACTTTTGAGTATTTATATTGTACATGCTTAAATTGCTAAATGAGTTAGGATAGGTCACATGATTAGAGAACTTAGATTTAAATGCATGTTGGTTACGTTAGAATTTGGAAAATGTTTAGATAAAATGCCTCCTAGACGTGCCCCGTTAATGAAAACCAAGCCGAGAACATTGTGAATCATCAAGGGAATGCACCCCCACCACCACCACCGGTGGATGCTGCTACTCGTGCTTTAGAAGGGATGGCTCGTCTCTTCGAGCAACAGTTACAGCAACAACAGTTACAGCAGCAGCAGTTACAGCAGATGCAGCAGGCACCTAGGCAACAGCATGATATATATGATCAGTTCCGAAGGCTAGGGCCGAAGGAATTTTCTGGCACTACCGATCCTCTTGCTGCTGAAGGTTGGATTCGCTCTCTTGAAGTACAATTTCGCTATCTGGAGATGGGAGATGCCGACCGTGTGAGGTGTACCACTTATTTGCTTAGGGATGATGCCTCTTTATGGTGGGAAGGAGCCGAGCATAGTGTTAATCTTGCTACAATTACTTGGGCTCAATTCAAGACCATGTTGTATGAGAAATATTTCACTCCAGATTTTAGGAGCCGAATAAAGAGGGAATATATGGCTCTTCGCCAGGGAGATGGTACTGTTGCTGAGTTTGTGAAGAGATTTGATAGGGGTTGTCACTTTGTACCCCTTATTGCCAGGGATGCCGAAGAGAAACTTAGACACTTTATGGATGGCCTGCGACCTACTATACGGAATAATGTTATGATGATGCGTCCTTTAGATTATGCTACCGCAGTCACCTATGCATATCAGGTCGAGCAATCTTTGAAGGACATCGATTTTGAGTTACAGCGCAAGAGGCAGCATCATCAGAATAACGGGCAGCCAAATAAGAAACCATACACAAGTCCACCTCGACCTCAAGGGCCTCAAAAGCCCCCAGGTCAAGTCAAGAAGCAAGCACCGTCAAAGCCACCACCTGCAGCACCAAAGACTGCAGAAGGACAACCATGCAAGAAGTACGATCGACTACACAATGGAGCATGTGTGTGGGGTACTTCTAGGTGTTTCATATGCAAGGAATAAGGGCACAAAGCAGCTTACTGCCCAAAGAAGAATGCACCTACTATGGGACGAGCATACATTATGAATGCTGAGGAAGCTGAAGACGAGGCAGACACTACACTCATCACGGGTATCCTAGTCATTTGACATTTTTATATTGCTTTTATTTGCATGAAATGTTAAATTCGTTATCAGAATTGAATTGAGAACAAGATCTAACTTAGTGGAATTTAGGTTGCATGTTCTACCCTAGTTGGATTTAAGTTACGAATTTAGAAAACCCTAGAACAATATTTAATTTGGTGCCTTAATCTATGTAAAGGATGAAATAATTCCAAATAAAAAGCTTAGGGCCAAAATTAAAAGGGAATCATAATTAAGGGGTCTTCTGAGGGTTCCGAATTTATAAGGGGTCAAATGAGCAATTTCAAAATTTAAGGGACCGAAATGCAATAATTCGCAAGATAAGGGACCTAAGTGCAATTTCTGAATTATTAAAGGATTAAAAATGTAATTCACGAAACATTAGGGGCTAAAATCAGAATTTTCAAAATAAAATAAGGGTTAAAGTGAAAATATTCGAAAAAAATGAGGACTAGAATGTGAGTTTCGAAAAATTGAATGGCTAAAATGCAATTTTTCAAGAAATGCTTAAGTTCAACACGAAATCTTCACCTAGCCTTTGGGAAACTAATGATAGTAAATCCTTAAGCTTCATCCTAAAAAGATTTAAAAGGCGTTTTCACCGCATGGAGAATCATCATTCAAGGAGTATCTACCTATGCTTTGCTAGATTCCGGAGCTACATATTCATTCATATCTGAAACCTTCATCAAAAGACTGAATATTACTCCTCAAGATATGGGTTTAAGTTTCAAAGTTTTTATTCCTTCCGGTGATCAAATGCTCACATCTAGAATTGTCAAAGATCTGGAGCTTCGTTTGTGCGAAGATGTGGTTCGGGCAGATCTTATTGTGCTTCATATACCCGAATTTGATATCATACTTAGGATGGATCGGTTATCAGCGAATGGAGCTACGATTGATTTTTATCAGAGATCAGTATCTATTCGACCGCCTAGTGGTAAATCTTTTGTTTTTGAGGCGGCGAGAAACAAGCAAATGCCACATGTTATCTCTTGTCTACATGCGAGGAAGCTTATTAAACACGGATGCCAAGCTTTTCTAGCGTGTGTCACTACCGCACATGCTCCTACCAGCCAGAAAATAGAAGATGTTGATATTGTCAGATATTTTCCCAGCGTCTTTCCCGAAGACGTTTCTGGCATTCCACCCGATCGTGAAGTAGAATTCTCTATTGATCTGATGCCGGGCACTGTTTCTATATCTAAAGCACCTTATCGTCTAGCACCCGCTGAAATGAAAGAATTAAAAGATCGAATCAAGGAATTTCTAGACAAGGGTTTCATTCGCCCTAGTTATTCTCCATGGTGTTAGAGTAGGTGCCCGTCGAGCCAAGTGTTGGCCGAGTGTTCACAATGAAACTCTATGTATAAGCAATCTTTATTTTAATAATATTTGAAATTACTATTTTGGCACATCTTTATCGGTATACCCATGCTAGTTGCATAGATAAAGCCCTTGAATATACATATAGTAGAAAGAATATGAGATGCTCATCTGATGAGTATCATGAAACTCATATTTGAAATACTGTATATTCTAAACAGTTCCTAGTCGATTCAGCCGTCGCTAAGAAGGATATAGGCCGCTCAAGTTCGAGACTAGTATCTGCGATGTGAGTACCATGTTTCATTGGTAGGGGACATTGTGATATCCGAGCATGCAGATAGGTGCTCCTGGTAGCGTGCACTGAACAACCCTCCATAAAGGACTTTCCAGGTGGTTCTCACTTATCGAGTGGAAACGTCCTAGTTTATGGTTGTACACCATTAGTCCTTATGACCCGGGACAACATTGAGACTCTATGTGCTAGAATTACACTTTGACTTGTTTACCGACTCCCTAGGGGTCATCAGGTGGTAAGGTTGGGTGTTCTGTCGAAACATATAGTAGTCGATGCATTGTAGTCGGGTATTCACCGGTTACCTTCGGGTATGGATATCCTATGTGTTCTCATGTATGTGTAGTTTGAAAATCTCTGATCAGAGTTTGGTGGTAATTAAGAAAGGGGTTTCTTAGATTACACCATCGATGCAACTACGACATGACACATAGTATCGATTCATTGACAACTCTCGATAAACCAATGGTTGTCGAATCGGTCGGGATATATGAGTTGAAGGGACCGTACTGTACGCTAACCATAATTGAATGGTTCTTGCAAGCACTATCATTTGATACCTAGGGAATCATGTAAGCGATGCTGCTAGGCGTTTAACATGATTGGTTGGGTACTATCAGACTTGAGTTCTGACATTCTTGTTATCAAGGAGTTGATAATTAAGAATGGAGCAATTGGGGTATGCTCGTATAAGGACATGTTTAGTCCGAATCACATGGAGATGTGAACCCACGGCTAGTTGTATCAATGAACCATTGAGGGCCACACAAGTGCTAGCTTTCTAGATCCCGTTGAGAAGTTAAAATAGTTCAATGTGTTGAACGGCTTATAAATGAGTTTATAAGCGTAAAGAAAAATAGAAGTAATACTTCTATGAGAGAAATGTAATTTTTAATTTATGAATGTGTTCCTAAATTAAAAGTAGGCCAAGTGAATAATGTATTTGAAAATTGTGATTTTAATAAACATTATTATGGACTAAATTAAATTAATTCAAGTGTTGAATTAATTAAACACTAGTGGGCCTAGTAGAGTCCAAATAATTAAATTAATTCAAGTGTTGAATTAATTAAATAGCATTGGGCCTTGTAGAACCCAATTAGAAATAATTATTTAACTAGTGTGCTTGAGTAAAATCAAGTAAAGTCTAATTGGGCTCAAATATGTTTGAGACAATTAAATTAAAAGTTCATGGGCCCTTCGTAAATGTTACAAGCCCACTAGGTTTTGCATGCTTGGGAGATGAAGAGGTGTGGAATACTTTTGATTAAAATATTGCAAGGCATGCAAAAAGTAGTCTCAACTTTTTCAAGCACCAAGACAACACTTCACTCTCTCATTACATCCTCTTGGCCGAAAATGCACACCATTTTTTCTCTCCAAAAATTCTTCTCTCATTTTGTTCTTCAAGTTGTTGAAAACAAAATATTTCTCAAAGAAAAATCCTTACATTTTCTAGTGCAAGTGTAAGGAGGTTCTTGCTTGTAAGTGGTGGGCTTGATTTTGAACAAGGAGTGTTCAAAGGGAGGCTTGAAGATTGTCTACCATACAAGAGCTAAAGTGTTTACACTTTAGTTGGAGCCATCATCAACCTCAAGAGGTTGATAGGTAAAATATCTTAACACCCTATGTATGACAAAGGTGTTTAGTATATGTTACACACTAGTACAATGGTGTTCAATTTTTCTCAAAAATTTCGATTTTCATGTTTAGAAAACAATTTTGTGCTTCCGTTGCGATTTCGAACACCTAAAATCGATTCCTTTCACATGGGGCGCACCGGTATTATTTGTGAAAAAGAAATATGGTAGTATGCGTCTATGCATTGATTATCGAGATCTTAACAGAGTCATTATAAAAAATAAGTATCCACTGCCAAGAATTGAAGATTTATTTGATCAGTTGCAAGGTGCATCAATGTTTTCTAAGATTGATCTTCGATCGGAGTACCATCAGTTGAAAGTGAAAGAATCGGATGTTCGCAAGACGTCATTTCGTACTAGATATGGGCACTATGAGTTTATGGTCATGCCATTCGGTCTGACTAATGCTCCAACGATCTTCATGGATCTCATGAATCGCGTATTTCAGCCGTATCTAGATCAGTTTATTATAGTCTTCATTGATGATATATTGATCTATTCGAGGAATAAAGAGGAGCGTAGTCGTCATCTGAGGACAGCACTACAAGTATTACAAGACAGAAAACTTTATGCAAAATTCAGCAAGTGCGAGTTTTGGCTTGACAGGGTGGCTTTCTTAGGCCACATCATTTCTAGTGATGGCGTTGAAGTTGATCCAAGCAAAGCCGAGGCAGTGAAAGAGTGGCCAGTATCGAAGTGTGTTACCGAGATTCGCAGTTTCTTTGGACTAGCTGGCTATTATCGTAAATTCATCAAGGGATTCTCATCCATTGCAGTACAATTGACATCCTTGACTAAGAAGAATGCAAAGTTTATTTGGGGATCCGAGTGTCAAGACAGTTTTGACAAGTTGAAACATGCCTTGATTTCAGCGCCAGTTTTATCTATGCCATCAGGGCCAGGGGAATATGTTCTATATACCGACGTTTCTAAACTTGGTTTGGGCGCAGTTCTGATGCAAAATGACCGAGTTATAGCTTATGCGTTGAGACAGTTGAAAATTCACGAGAAAAACTACCCTACACATGATCTTGAGCTTGCAGCAGTAGTTTTAGCTTTGAAAGGACAAAGAAAAAAAGGAAAACCTTCACGAATCTATTATGTTAGTAGAACCTTAAATAGTGCCCAAATAAATTATTCAACTACTAAAAAAGAATTACTTTCAGTAGTATTAGTATTTGCATTAGATAAGTTTCGATCTTATTTAATTGGTTCTACTACTATTGTTTATACTGATCATTCTGCAGTAAAATATTTATCAAATAAACAAGATACTAAGCCAAGATTAATACGGTTGATCTTATTGTCACAAGAATTTGATATTATAATTAAATATAAAAAAGGAAAAGAAAATGTCGTAGCCGATCATGTATCTAGAATAATGACCGAATCATCTCATAATGAAAAATCAATAAATGAAAATTTTCCAGCTGATCAGTTGTTTTATGCTACTATTATGCCATGGTTTGCTAACATTGTAGATTTTCTTGTGACAAATAAAATGCCTTCTCATTGGAATTCACAGGATAATTCACCGTGTAAATGGCTGCATCCATTGCTCACAACACCATCGCTGTCAACTTTGCATCTGTGCTCGTCATGACCAATAAGCCAATACAATCTATGTTCCAAATTCTCGAATCTTCTGGTCTTCATTCTTTTTTGGGATGCAGTGAGCAATACTCCGAGATCCTATTGAAGGAATTCTTTGATACTGCCTATATGGAAAACAGGGAAATCATATGTGTTGTTCAAGGAAAGAATCTTCATATCACCTAGAAGATGTTCGCTGATTTGTTTAAACTACCAGCTACTGGAATCACCGACTTTACTACTCTTCCAGAGGGCAACATTAAGCTTTGGAAAAGTGACTTCTCTCTCTCTGACTCCCCGATTTCTTCTCCAATGTGCCAAAAACGGGATCTGAAGATTGAATTCAGACTGATGGCTGATATCATGGCGAATGGGATTCTCGCCAAGGCCGGTGCATATGACAAGATAACTCCGGAAAAATTCCTTGTCATGGCCACCATCGCATCCAATCTTAAAATCAACTGGTCCGATGTCTTGTTCAAGACATTCGTTGACATGATAAAGAAAGAGCATCAGTATCAAGGTTTTGCGGTTCAAATTTTCCATTTGCTAATTCAGGAAGGAGCCCAACCGGTGGGTATGGTTGAAGTTGGAAAGACCAAGTTATTTAATTGGACAACGGTTGAAAAGTTCATAAAAAAAATCTTCCAACCGACGAGGAGATCATTTCTATCAAAACATAGACTGGGGTTGAATTTGTTAAACAAAAGAAGACGGATGTGACTCCCAAAGGCACAAAGAGAAAGCTGATTCTGAAATCCATCTCCAGTGAAGAATCAAAAGATGATGTATCGGTTTCCCAAGTTTTTAAGAAGAAAAGGTCAGAAAAGCTCAAAGTTGCAAAAATCAAGATGATCAAACATCTTTCTGCACTGTTGTTTCCTCCTCCGATTCCCACAATCAAAGCAACAAAACTCAAAGGGATCAAGATTGTTGAACCAGAAATCACATCCTCCTTCTCAGGCATTCCTCGCCTTCACCCAACAGAAAAAGGGAAGAAAATTCTGCTCGAGGACCCACCGCAGAACAATCCCATTCATACTGACATTGTCCTGACCAGCTAACGAGTCAATGAGATCGTTCGGAAGAAAATGGAAATGTTTGACAAATGGGTTGAATTTCGAACGGTCACAACTTCCAATTCACTTCTTCAAATCGGAATAATCAAAGCAGCTGCCAAACTTGAACTTTCCATATTGGAATGGACAGAAACCTCTGATATTTCAACCGCTCTTCTTCGTCTAGATTTCTTGGAATTACAAATGAAGTAAAGTGCTCTCCGAGAACTGATTCAATTGAAAAGAACAACTTTGTTCCTACTTGTCCAACCGCAAAAGATGACTCATCTGTCATTTCTCAACTTCAGATGGACACCCTCTCACTCTCAATGATCGTTGCTCAGAAGCGGCAGGAACTTAAACTGCCTGCGGTTGAAGAAAAGGGCAAACTAGACTCAGATTTGAACTTTGATGAAGTGCTGGGGTTCTGAGACCTTCAAAGATCCATCCACAACTCGGGATCAACCATCTTTATCCTCTGCTATGCCCACTAATTCTCCACCTTCAGAGGTACCAGTTGAGACTGCTATGACCAGTACTGCGGTCAACACCCTGCCACATGATGAAATCATTATGACAAAGGATGTTCCAATTACTGAGAAATTCTGCCACCAAGATGAACCGGGCTTCTTGCCAGCTTCTCACAAGATTCATGAGGAAGATGCATCTGCTTAACAAACTAAATCCATTGAGCTTCCTCTCTCGGTATATATCGGTCTTTCTGAAGTCCAACCCATTTCTGTCGAAGAAATTGTGCAATCTCTGTCTGATTTTGATCAGGGCACAATTCACATGGAAAACTCTTCTTCTCCAAAGTCTACTTCTGTTGATAATACTACTCACGACATTCTCCAAGAAAAGTTAGTGTCTTCACTTGCTGACCCAAAGAAAGACAATGTAAGTATTGCTTCTCTGCCTCCAGTCTCCCCTGCATCTGAAGCTCCATCAAACGCTCTGGGAGCACAAGAACCCACAGGCAAAGTAATCTCTGTTTTGACTGAAAAATTTTACATAGTGATTGATAATTTAGCCTCTGAACTTTATGACCCTCAGCCTTCAAAGTCAACTGGAATAACATCCTCTTCTCAATTGGTCTCATTCAAGGCTAGATTAATTTCTTCATCCGATCTAGTTGAACCTGAAGAAGAAAAATTGATAGAGGAAAACTGCCAAAAGGAGATTTTGGACAGACTTACGACTATGGATCAATCGATTCTTGCTCTTAATAGGAAACAGTTTTACCTGAATGAAGCTTTTCAATCGATGAAATCTGACATATCCAAGGAATTTTCTGCCATGAATACAAGTATTACTGCAAGGACCGTGTATCGTATTATCGTAAATCCTGTTTGATTATCGATAATTTATGAAATTGTCATGTGATTATGTAGTTGATGTATGTCATGACAATGGAAATGAGAAAATATGTGGTGATAATGAAAGATTGTATTAGAAATTGATTTGTGTTTGAAAAGTATGCTGAACCGCAATACAAAAATGACACATGTTACGCTTTTTGGCATAATCATCTGAGTATTAGTCCAAATGGGATGAGATTAATTCCATTGGAAAGCTAATACATAGTACTAAAACTTTCATGTTTTGAGTTTTGTCCAAATCCATTTGGAAATATGGACAAAATCACCCCGAAGTGTATCATGTGCGTTGCAGTTCCTGCAGTGACACATTTTGGGAGAATGAGCATAACTCTCGCATACGATATCCAAATTTAGTGAAATTGGTGGCAACTTAAAGCCAAGACATAGAGCTACAACTTTCATGTTTACAATTTTGCAAATTCGGAACCTAAAATAGCGTTTCGGACAGAACAAGACGCGCATTTGCCCAGACCCGCGCGCACAGGCAGCACATGGCGCGCATATGCGCGAGTTCCGGCGCGCATATGCGCGAGTTTCTCTGGAACATTATTTAAGAAATGATAAAGATCAGATTTTCAGTATATATCTTCTTCTTCCTTCGAAGGTTTGAGAGGAAAGGTTGGGAAATTGATTTCTTTTGTACGAAATCACCTCGAAACGTTGTCCAAACGCGAAACAAATTATATATTCGGAATCCTCGCGTCGAGAGCTTCCTTTTGAGGTAAGATTCGTTTGGTTTCAGCAGCTCTAAATATTAAAGTGCTGGAATAGCATGTATTTGAAGTTGATTTCAATATATGCGATAGCATCACCGGCAAGAAACTCGTATTCGAAGTCGGAATTGAATTATGCTATAATTTTGATTTGATATGAATTTTTGAAGTTTCAAAAGATATTTGAAACTTATATTATTGATTTTGAATGATGTTATTGATTGAAATGAATATGTTATTGATGTAGATAGATTATTATACCGAAATCTTCAAGCTACATCAATTGGAAACGAAGAATTGAGGTATGTTGCGACCGGGTAACATACGACAGGTATCTGTATTATATGATATATGTTTGATTGATTGGATTGAGATTACATGTCTATATGCCTTATTTGTTGAGTTTATGTGGCATACATGACATGCACGTTGAGCTATGATCCTTGGATACCCTGATATGATTTGATTTGATTCTGGGGTTTGTGAACACGATGCTATGTTTGGTATTACATGACCCTTAAAGCATAGACATTAGTGGCCCCGATGATTTGATTGAGATTTGGGATTTGATGGCGCTTTGTCGACGCTATCATACGATTATCCCTGATTGAGGCCGGTGTGCCAGCTCGAGCATTGATTTGATA
>NC_133311.1:10814944-10815960 GCF_012295235.1 Primulina huaijiensis
CCGCGCGCACAGGCAGCACATGGCGCGCATATGCGCGAGTTCCGGCGCGCATATGCGTGAGTTTCTCTGGAACATTATTTAAGAAATGATAAAGATCAGATTTTCAGTATATATCTTCTTCTTCCTTCGAAGGTTTGAGAGGAAAGGTTGGGAAATTGATTTCTTTTGTACGAAATCACCTCGAAACGTTGTCCAAACGCGAAACAAATTATATATTCGGAATCCTCGCGTCGAGAGCTTCCTTTTGAGGTAAGATTCTTTTGGTTTCAGCAGCTCTAAATATTAAAGTGCTGGAATAGCATGAATTTGAAGTTGATTTCAATATATGCGATAGCATCACCGGCAAGAAACTCGTATTCGAAGTCGGAATTGAATTATGCTATAATTTTGATTTGATATGAATTTTTGAAGTTTCAAAAGATATTTGAAACTTATATTATTGATTTTGAATGATGTTATTAATTGAAATGAATATGTTATTGATGTAGATAGATTATTATACCGAAATCTTCAAGCTACATCAATTGGAAACGAAGAATTGAGGTTTGTTGCGACCGGGTAACATACGACAGGTATCTGTATTATATGATATATGTTTGATTGATTGGATTGAGATTACATGTCTATATGCCTTATTTGTTGAGTTTATGTGGTATACATGACATGCACGTTGAGCTATGATCCTTGGATACCCTGATATGATTTGATTTGATTCTGGGGTTTGTGAACACGATGCTATGTTTGGTATTACATGACCCTTAAAGCATAGACATTAGTGGCCCCGATGATTTGATTGAGATTTGGGATTTGATGGCGCTTTGTCGACGCTATCATACGATTATCCCTGATTGAGGCCGGTGTGCCAGCTCGAGCATTGATTTGATAGCGATTCGATTGATTCTGACATGTGCTCAGTGGATGGGCATTTGACCTGATACCTCCACGACATACATGCATTGCATATCATATATCATTGTTTAGATATCTGTGGTATATATTGTGGTTGCTTCAGACTG
>NC_133311.1:10816523-10822420 GCF_012295235.1 Primulina huaijiensis
GGAAATTGTTAAGGAATTACTATTACCTAAGAGTTTTGGTGATCGACAAAATCAAAACAGCACTTAACTGTTTCAGGAAACAACTGCAATCTTCTGTGTATAAAACGAACTAGTTCAACCGTCTAATCTTACAACCGCCTAGTCTTCAACCGCTTGAATTTCAGACCGCCAACCATTCACCTGTTTGAAGCAGAAGAAGTTCAAACTGTTAAAGAACTTCCCAATCGGCTGTCGAAGACTTTAAATCGAGTGGAATCCTTCCTACAGACCGCCAACCATTCACCTGATTGGAGTGGGCTGTTGCAAAGAGTTTTTTAAAGCCAAAGTCTTTTAGTGGAATCCTTCTTACAGAGGAAGAAGAGGTGACGTAGGAGTCTTATCTCCGAACATCCATAAAAATCATGTGTCTTTACATTTCGCAAGCTTTTACATTTCAAACCATATCTTGTTGATTAGAATGCCAACCGGTTGAAACTATTATTAGAAATATTGAACTGTTTTCCACACTTTCTAAGTGGTTCATATTTCTAACTATTTGAGAAAAATTTTCAACCGCCTAAAAACGGTTGAAAACAAATTTTAAAAGTAAATATTTTCAAAGATTTTATTCATCCCCCCTTCTAGACTCTTTTTCGATCCTAACACAACTCTTCTTATTATAATAACAATAACACACACACTGATTATTTATAATATATCACATTAATTATAAATAATAAATGATGATCGATAACCGATATCTATTTGATCCATGAGAGCCACACACAGATCAAATGTCCAACACCTAGGTAAATGCCCTGATGCAAGTACAATATTACAAAAGCTTCTAATATTATACATGCATTCGACCTTCAAAACTCCTGATGATATGGGCTCACTATATTCAAATTTTGATCTCCCACTGAATCTAATGTTTACATTAAATTTTTCATGGTACATAAGGATACAAATTTAAGTGCACTAGTAGAAAAATCGCTTTTTACTTCGCGTATTCAATGAAGTAGTAAGGTAGTTAATTGCCGAAGTATATGAACGTGAAATAATAGATGTACCTTTTATTTTGCATAATAACCGAAGTTGTATGATTGAAAATACTGAAGTCTTTAGCCAGTTTTCGAAGGAAAACGGGTCCAGAATTGGACCGGTGCCGAAGTAAGAAATGTGTTTTACTTCATCGATTTTTGTAAATAATGAAGTAATATATTATATATAACTTCGTCTTAATTATTATTTAGCGAAGTAGTTTATAATATTTTACTTCACAATTTACATTGAGTGACGAAGTAATTCATCTGAAAGACTTCGTAGCTATGTATTTTGGTGCAGTAATAGACACAAAAAACTTCACAACCTATTTGTCGAAGTAAATATAATCTATAACTTTAGCATTTATCCTATTTGTTGAAGTATTTTATATTATGTTACTTCACAATTTACATTTAGTGACGAAGTAAGTGGTTCGAAAGACTTCAATAATTTGTATTTTGGTGAAGTAATTGCGCAAAACAACTTCGTTTTTACGGAACAATGTTGAAGTAAATTAATTCTATCACTTCGTCTGATTTCTTATTGACGAAGTATTTAATATTATGTTACTTCACAATTTGCAAATAACAACGAAGTAATTTACCTGTTACACTTCATTATTTTTTATTTTGATGAAGTAATTGTTAAAAAAAGACTTCGCAATATATGACTTAATACACTAATATAATTAAATTCATAAATTATCCATCTAAAAATGATGAATATCCACGAATCCACAATTACATATTCATCAATCCACAAATAACCCAAAAATGTATCCACAAAATCAAAAGTATATCCAAAAATCCACAATGACAAACAAACTATTTATCCGAACATACACCATCCATTTAAGCACCTACTACATAAGAGTAAACAAATTCACTCCATTCACTTCTGACCTCGTCATATTGAGATTGGGTGTAATATTGGTTCTTGATTCATCTTGCAAACTGAAATTTAAAAAAGAAAATACATTAGATTCTTCTATTTCAAATAAAAATTGACAGATATAAAATATATCAGTACTGGTAGAGGCAGGTTTCATTTGAAAGTATGAACTTATTTCATTTGCATCTTGAAATAACACCGGATAAAAATTCATTACAGATTACCCCAATTGCATGAAGACAATTGCACTTACTAAACTAGAGATCCTAATCTCTGTTGAAGCCAACACAAGAAAGAGATTGGAAAAGAATAATGCAGCTCACGAAAAAACACATTACAGAAATCAGAAGGAAAATTGTCAAAAGACAGAAGTACTGAAGCTCATTCAATCAACACCGATAAATGAACTACTCAAGCAACAATTGGAAAGCATAAAAAAAATTCATTAGCTGTAATGCGAAGAAACAAAACAACAATAAACTAAGTGCAGTAGTTGTTGAGTAATTTATTTAGACTACTAAATGCATATGTCAAAAGCCAATCAACAAGAATCAAGCAAACAAAATAATGGTATAGAATAGAGTACATATCCCAGAAACCACAAATAAAAAAGAAATCATAAAATTGAAAATTATTAAATCATGACACGACGTTCTCCGAATAATCAAATAACAACAGAAGACATGAAGATGACAACTTGGATAACTAAAATATCACTAATATAAAATATATCACAATGACAACAATTCATCTCAAGCAATTATCTCAACAATAAAATATATCCCAATGGCAACACATTATCTCAACAATAAAATATATCTTAATGGCAACAATTCATCTCAATCAATCAACAAATTTATCCCAAGAAGAAACTCACAATCTTCTCCATCATCGCAATCGACTATCTCTTTCATGTACCTCATCACACAATATCCACATTCAATCGAACCACTTTGTTTCAGATTACCCTATAATGGAATTGAAAAGTTAATGCAACAATCACAATCTAATTAATAACCACTACCAATTCATGTATTCATAAATAAGTACAATCCACCGGAAGTACACTGGTCCACATAATCGAACTTCTAGAACAAGATGAACTGTTAAGTGAAGCATGACATCGAAGAAAGATGGGGGGAAATACTGCTCCAATAAGCAGAGTGTAACAACCAAGTCAGATTGCAGCTTATCTAACTTGGCTACATCTATCACCTTGCAACAAATATCTTTGAAGAAGAAGCATAATCTTATGATGGCATATCTAACATGTTTTGGTAACGCATCACGTATGAGTATTGGCAGGAAATGCTGCATTAGAACATGACAATCATGAGATTTCAAGCCAATCAATTTCAACTCAGACAAGGACACAAGATTTTTCAGGTTCGATGAGAAACCTTCTGGGACTTTTATATCCATTATCGAATGACAAACTTGTAACTTTTCTTTTTTTGTGAATGAGCATGCAGCAGGAGGAAGATATGTTCTTTTTTCACCAAATTTAGGTGCCAATTCAGGCCTAACTCCCATTTGAACCATGTCCAACCTAGCTGCCACATTGTCCTTGGTTTTTCCTTTAACATTCATCAAAGTATTAATGAGAGATTCGAAGACATTTTTCTCTATGTGCATCACATCGAGACAATGCCTAACATGCAGGTGTTTCCAATAAGGAAGATTGAAAAAAATTGATTTCTTCTTCCAACATTTTCTGAAATCTGTTGATCCAAAATCTTTTTCTTCTTTACTATCTTCCAAATTATTGTCCTTTGCATTCTTTCTCTTTTTACCTTTCACACTAATCTTCTTTCCGAAAACACACCTTATGTCAGAAAGCTTGTCAAAAAAAGCAACCCCAGATAATGGTGTAGATGATTCTCCATGTTCTTCCATACCATCGAACTCTTTCATTTGCCTCCGATATGGATGAAACCATGGTAGGAATCGTCTATGACCAACAAATGACATTTTCTTCCCATTTTCCAAATGCTTTGCACAAGTATCGTCTTTGCATACTGGGCATGCATAATAACCATGTGTAGTACATCCACTAAGGTTACCATAGGCTGGAAAGTCATTGATGGTCCATAATAAGACTGCTTTAAGAGTGAAAAATTGTTTTCGATAAGCATCATAGACACCATCAACTCCATCCCACAATCGTTGCAAATCTTCAACTAACACATCAAGATAGACATCTATATCATTTCCTGGCTGTTTAGGCCCTGAAATGAGCATAGTTAGCATGATGAATTTTCTCTTCATACACATGTTTGGAGGCAGATTATAGGTGACCAACATAATTGGCCAGCAACTGTACCGACTACTAAGGTTGCTATAAGGATTAATGCCATCAGCTGCAAGTGCTAGGCGAAGATTTCTTGGTTCACTTTCAAATTCGGGCCACATATGATCCACCAACTTCCAAGATAGTGAATCAGCTGGATGACGTAACTGACCGGGAACTCCTGTGGTTTCTACATGCCATGTTAAATTTTTGGAGGTATGTAGAGATTTAAACATGCCTTTAAATCTTGGTATGGGAGTGAAATACCACAACACCTTTGCAGGAACACCTTTCTTCTCAACGTTCTTCTTGGTTAGCTTCCACCGTGACAAGCCACATTTAGGGCAATTTACGCAGTCTTTATATTGCTTCCTATAAAATGCAATCATTGGAACAAGAATGAATCTTTTCATGACTCAACGCCAAACAACTCAATGTCTTTTTTACATCATACATTTTGGTTGGCAGGTTGTGATTATCTGGTAGCATATCCCCAAAATCCATTAGTAGATCGGAAAATAGAGCGTCACTCATCCCATTCTTTGCTTTGGTGTTGTATAGTTTCACAATTGCACTCAACTTTGTGTAACGCTTACATCCATTATACAAAGGTTTCTCTGCTTCCTCCAAAAATTCCATAAACGCTTCTGGATTTTCTGTATAGTTATCATATGCTGCCTCACACATATTAGTGGTTTCAAAGTGTCCGTGATAGTTATCAATTGGCTCCTTGTTTGTGCTCCAATTTACTTTGTCACTTTCAGCAGACTCACCGTGCCAAATCCAATTCACATAATTTTGACTAAAACCATGGAAATAAAGATGCTCTCGAATGGACTTAGCTGGTCTTTTTTTAAGATTTTTACATTTGCAACAAGGACAATGAATTAAATTGGGGTCAATATGTGGATTCTCTAAACAACCTCTGATAAACAGTTCCACACCCTCCTCGTACTGTTTTGACCTTCTATCCGAGTGAATCCAAGATTTATCCATTTCAATACAGCAAAATACCAGAAATATATAACTGATAAGTGCAATTTATTGTACTTTTATTACTTGTTTTTAACTTAGAATTTTGTGATTCTTGAGCAGGTTTTATGTGATTTGTTGTTGTTTTTGTTGTTGTAGTTTGGAAGCTTAGAATGAGAAATTGGAGTAGTAAAAGTGTTGAATTGGAAAGTGCAAAAGATGAAAATTTCCGAGAATAAACCGCACCCGCGCTATAAATGGCACCGCACCCGCGGTCCATGAAAAGCAATTTTAGAAATTTCTGCCGAAGCAGTACCGCACCCGCGGTCTTAGTAGCTTGGAGATTAAAGTTTCCCCGAAACAAGACCGCACTCGCGGTCTGTGTTATAGCGCACCCGCGGTCGTTGACAGACAAAGTCCGGAAAATGCTGATTTTTGGTGTGCTGCGCAAGGGAGTTGAGAACTTTTGTGTTTTTGAGTGCAAAGACTTGCCTAAGACTATTAAAGGCTTCTATTATTGACTATCTAGAGAAGGAAGGGAGCAGAGGAGAGGAGAGGAGGCTACAAAGAAGTTAAAAAAGCTCAAATTCATGATTCTGAGGGGATTTCTGGCACACTTTGGAGAGAAATAACCTGCACTCCACACTCTTGTTCTAAGTTCTTTTTTCTTTATTTTTATTTGATATGTCTTGTTTAAGATTCATGTGTTGTTGTGTTG
>NC_133311.1:10822426-10928627 GCF_012295235.1 Primulina huaijiensis
CTTGGAAAAGGGATTTTATAAACAAGAAAGGGAAAAATACATCGATGTTATTTATAGAGTTCGGGAGGACATATATTGCTATTGAAGCCATAAAGAGAAATTAGTGCTTATTGTGTTATTTAATTATAGATTGTTGACGGGGACGTTATAATCTTTTGTTAGATAATTAGTGTCTACTTAGCAATCGGAAGATGAAGTAGAGAATTTAGAATTCTTGGCTAATGAATAAGAATGACATTTATAATATAGCTACACAAAATAACACATGGTGGATAGTTGCGTGAAATCGGACCTCTAGATCTTTTATTCTATTGTTATTTGCACAAGTTTGTTGTGATATTTTATTTAAATCCTTTGTCAATTTAGTTATTCTCGCAACCAAATCATTTAATCAATTTTTCTAAATAAAATTGAGACTATTTTAATTACAAGCATTAATATACATTTATATATATACTCCTCGTGGGATCGATATTTGTACTCAAAAATACATTTTATTATAACTTGACGTTGTGCACTTGCAAGCAATTAAGAAAACATGCAACAAGTTTTTGGCACAATAGTACTTGTTGTCCTGGTTTTAGCTCCCTTTGTACAATGAGTTTATCGTGCTACTTCTTGGTCTGTTCTTTGTAAATCTTGGCATTTTCATATGCATCATTGCGGAACTCATCCATTTCATTTAACTGTAGTTTTCTGCCTTCGCCAGATGCTTTAAAGTCAAAGTTCAACTTCTTAACTGCCCAGAGAGCTCGATGCTCCAATTCTAGTGGCAAGTGACATGCTTTACCAAAAACCAACCTATAGGAAGACATTCCAAATTTGTGTTTCTCTAGTATATTTCGTTTTCGGTCTTCTTTTTATTCTTGTTTTATTATTTTTGATTGCGTATTTTAATAGTATGTTCTTGTATCTTCCCAAAATTTTATGAATTAAAATGGTTTTCTTTTCAGGACTAAAAAAATTGGAGAGAAAAATAAATTTTTACGAAGGACAACCGCACCAGCGGTCATCTCTGCAGCGCACCCGCGGATGTTTGGAATTACAAAATAAAATTTTTTGCCGAGAGCACTGCGCACCCGCGGTCTCTACACACCGCGCCCGCGTTAAATTTATAGTAGCCATACCGCACCCGCGGTAGCTGAACGTCGAAGACTAGTTAAATTCCAGTAGCCTCAGCGCACCCGCGCTACAAAAAGATCCGCACCCGCGGTCGATGAAAATCAAAGGTCACTGAATTGCCGAGACCACACCGCACCCGCGGTCCTTGCACACCGCACCCGCTGTCGACGTTTTAAAAATCAGACTGGGGCAGAATTTAGACATAACCGAAGAACCCTTCTTCAATTTCTCTCCTCCATTTCGAATTTCATCTTCTCAAAACACACTCCACATTCAAGATTTGTTCTTCCAAGCACAAATTCTCCACTACACAACCAAATAGCTTCACTCATTCCATCAAATATCCATTTCCTTTCAACAAAAACAACACCAAACCTAGGGTTTCAAAGGGGCTCGAAAATTTCTTCAAGGATTGAATGGAGCTTTGATTTTGTTCCACAAGAAACATTTAAACAATCAAGGTGAGCAAATCAATACTACATTTGCTTTAAATTCGAAATATTTGGTGTTATTGGATATGGAAGAAATTTACATTTAGTGGAGTAAATTCTTGAAATTGTGGATTATATTGGTGTGAAAATTGTTGGAGTGTTGTTATTGTGGTGAATAAGTTTGGGGGAGTGAAGAATCATTTAGTTTTGTGAATTGATTGAAGGGGAAGTTGTTGAACTCAAGGTGTTTGATAAAATGCCTCCTAGAAAGAAACAAGCTAAGGGTGCATCATCATCTTCAAACTATGATGAAAACAAATTTTGGAACGAAATAGCTGAGGAAAATTATGGGAGAATTTTGAATAAAAGCATTATAAAAGAGAGGGGATTTGATTTGAGTTTTCCCCGGTCCGAAATTGGTTTAATGCTTACTGCTCGGCATTGGGAGGAGTTTGGCAGGCAGCCACAAGATGCTGTCATTTCATTGGTGAGAGAATTCTATGCTAACCTCAAGGTTAGGCATGAACAATTGAAGGTGTTGGTGCGAGGAAAAATGGTAGCCTTTGATGCACATACAATAAATACTTTATATGGCATCCCTCATATTATGCATGATGAGTATGAAGAATACCGGGCTGAGCATGTTGATTATAATCATATTCTTCAAACAATTTGCATAGAAGGAGCTGAGTGGAGAATGAGGGATGAGGTGCATGTCAGCCTAGCCAAGTCTGATCTGAAAACTGTTGCCATAGATTGGTATTCATTTATTTCTGCTAGGATCAAGCCTACCGAACACACCACCACTGTCATCAAGGAGAGAGCTATCCTTACTTTTTGCATTATGACGGGAAGGGTAATTGATTTAGGGCAATTGCTCCAGAATTCGATGCTTGAATATGCAAATGGTAACTTTCCTAGTGGACTCCTCCACCCTTCTTTGATCACAGCATTATGCCAAAATGCGGGAGTGACTTGGGCTGTGAATGAAGAACTGTTGAAGCCGAAAAATGTCATTGTGGTGATTCAACGACATAGGGCAGTGAGAGGCGATCAAGCGGCGGCACGTCGAGCTGAAAGGGAATTTAACAGAAGAGTTGCACAAAGACGTGCCCATGTTCAACCTCAAGAAACACAGCCACAACCACAACCGCAACCAGGAAATGTGAGAGATAGGTTGACCCATTTGGAAGAGGAAATGGGAAATCAACGTCAAGACATGGATGCGTTTCGGTTTAGAACCGATACATTTATGGATTATATGATGGATTTTACGTCTGTCTTGGCTCAGCAATTTCTAGCAGCCTCAACCTCTGGTAATCCATTTCCAGCTCCTCCTCAGTGGCCACCCATATACCACCCGCCGGAGTTCCAACAACAGCCACCACAAGATGATGAAGATGATGACGATGGCAATGACTACTGACGGTCGTTGCCATAGGTATGTGTATTCCTCTAACTTTCATGCTTATTCACATCGAGGACGATGCACATGTTTTAGTTTGGGGGAGATATTGTTTATTTATTTTATTTTGTGTGTTTAATTTAGTTTTATTTGAGTGTTGTGTTTTCTTTAGTTTTATTTTGTGTGTTTTATTTTCTTTTGAGTTGTTTGCTTGTGTGTTTTTAGTGTTTTTAGTCATGAAATATTTTAATGGCCAATGATGAGAAAAGAAAAATTTTGCATTAAGAGGAAAAGTCATGCATTACGTTCATGTTAATCGATCAATTTGAAAAATTTAGAGAACAATCATGAGATTTTATAATTTTGAGACTTATAATTTCTATACAACTCTGTGATTTTCATTTGACATTGAAATAAATTTTTTCAAACACATAGATGATTGAGGCAATCTTTGACTTTACTTGGGCCTATTTATATTGTTCATAAATATCCATTTGAAGCCCTGTTGAGCCTATATGAGAAAAGAATTGTGTTCTTGAATTTCTTGGAAGCCAAGCACTTTTCTTTTGAATATATATGTATTTGGTTGATGCATTGAATGAGACACCATTTTTTCATGATGATTAGATTCTACTTTGTGTTGGTGAATTGAGATTTTGTCTAGAACTATCCAAACAACACTCGAGGCGAAATACGGACAATCTATGATTTAGGAATGATTTAGGTGATTTTTTTTCTTATTGATTGAGCCTTTCAAGCCACCAAATAAAAATGATTTATCATTTGTCGCCTCTTTGAAGCTTATATGAATTCGAATGGCACACGTAAAAATGTGTAAAAGACCCCCATTCGACGTTCTTTCAAATATCCCACATTTACCACCCTGTTGAATATCTTAAACAATAATTTCTTACCTTCTCAAGGGAGTAAGAATTCAAAGGATTAAAGAAATTGAAATTCTCCTAAAAAAGAAAAAAAAATGAATGATTTTTCATTGAAGAGTTGGAGAAAAATGGGAGAAAAAGAGATGAGATGAAAAAAAAATGGAGATAAAAGAAAAGTGGAGTTTGCACAAGAAATAAAATTCAACTTACTCCCTTATTTGAATTCCTAATCTTCATTTGTAGTCGTGAGCCAAGGCCTAACATTACAAGCATTGCAAATCCTATTGACCAAGTCATAGTTGTCCAATATACTAGTGGAGAGTGATTGGGAGGATCTAGCCTATGGACAATCGATAAACACTTCCATTGAGTATGAATCTTGATCAATTTTAACACACACCTCATTGCATCAAATATTTATTGGGTATTCCTTTCTTGAATGAATATGCTTTGAACCAAATCTTTACCGGAAAAGACCTCTTGATTTGTGTTTGTAAAAATTGAAATAAATTGATAATGTTTTGAAACATGAGTTGAAGAGATTAGAAGTTAAAAAAAATTAACCAATTGCATGATTTTATCCGGATGAAAATTTGGTTGGATTGTTTTGATTTGTGAATGCATGAAGAGTTGGTTAATTTATCTTGAGGCCAAGTTATTTAAAATATTTCATGACTTATTTGTTTGTTTGTGTTGTTTTGTTTTGCTCGGGACTAGCAAAATATTAAGTTTGGGGGAGTTGATAAGTGCAATTTATTGTACTTTTATTACTTGTTTTTAACTTAGAATTTTGTGATTCTTGAGCAGGTTTTATGTGATTTGTTGTTGTTTTTGTTGTTGTAGTTTGGAAGCTTAGAATGAGAAATTGGAGTAGTAAAAGTGTTGAATTGGAAAGTGCAAAAGATGAAAATTTCCGAGAATAAACCGCACCCGCGCTATAAATGGCACCGCACCCGCGGTCCATGAAAAGCAATTTTAGAAATTTCTGCCGAAGCAGTACCGCACCCGCGGTCCATGTTGCACCGCACCCGCGGTCTTAGTAGCTTGGAGAATAAAGTTTCCCCGAAACAAGACCGCACTCGCGGTCTGTGTTATAGCGCACCCACGGTCGTTGACAGACAAAGTCCGGAAAATGCTGATTTTTGGTGTGCTGCGCATGGGAGTTGAGGACTTTTGTGTTTTTGAGTGCAAAGACTTGCCTAGGACTATTAAAGGCTTCTATTATTGACTATCTAGAGAAGGAAGGGAGCAAAGGAGAGGAGAGGAGGCTACAAAGAAGTTAAAAAAGCTCAAATTCATGATTCTGAGGGGATTTCTGGCACACTTTGGAGAGAAATAACCTGCACTCCACACTCTTGTTCTAAGTTCTTCTTTCTTTATTTTTATTTGATATGTCTTGTTTAAGATTCATGGGTTGTTGTGTTGTTTGTATTATTATTATGAACTAATTCTTGTGTCTAGAGGAAAGATGGAACAAAACGAGAAACCATGTGTTGGGATTTATGAATTATGCTATATAAGTTTTCGTTATTGTTCATTTGTATTTTTCCAATCTTAACGCTTTCGTTTTACTGGCCATATCTTGAATGATTCTTATGTTTATAAGATATCACTTGGAAAAGGGATTTTACAAAAAAGAAAGGGAAAAATACATCGATGGTATTTATAGAGTTCGGGAGGACATATATTGCTATTGAAGCCATTAAGAGAAATTAGTGCTTATTGTGTTATTTAATTATAGATTGTTGACGGGGACGTTATAATCTTTTGTTAGATAATTAGTGTCTACTTAGCAATCGGAAGATGGAGTAGAGAATTTAGAATTCTTAGCTAATGAATAAGAATGACATTTATAATATAGCTACACAAAATAACACATGGTGGATAGTTGCGTGAAATCGGACCTCTAGATCTTTTAATCTATTGTTATTTGCGCAAGTTTGTTGTGATATTTTATTTAAATCCTTTGTCAATTTAGTTATTCTCGCAAACAAATCATTTAATCAATTTTTCTAAATAAAATTGAGACTATTTTAATTACAAGCATTAATATACATTTATATATATACTCCTCGTGGGATCGACACTTGTACTCAAAAATACATTTTATTATAACTTGACGTCGTGCACTTGCAAGCAATTAAGAAAACATGCAACAATAACAATAAATTTGATCTAAACCTGAAAATATTACATTTAATAATGTCATTTTCAATTTAATTTATTGAACGCAAAAAAAACGAAAGAAGACTACCTATTGATGAAAATAAAGCAACATTGGTAAGTAGACCTTTTAATCAAGAAAATTAGTACAGAAAAATGGATATCTCTTCATAGCACGATTGGAAAAGCCTCAACACACAAATGCATATAAGTTAGAAAAACAAAAAAATTCGACGGAGACAATGACTAACAAACACCGTCATGTCCAGTCCTCAACACACAGTGCATATAAGTTAGAAAAACCGAAAATTAGACAATGCCTAACAAGAAGGGGACAACAAATATTTTAGACAATGCCGAAAATTAGGAACCCAGAGACGGACAAACAAGGCGACAACAAGAAATTAACCAATTATCGTTCCAATCAATACCATACCTCGGGAAACTGGTGACGGATTAACACAGGTAAAGCAATATCGTTCCAGGAAAAATGGAGAAGAAACAAAGGCGCAGGGGACGGCGGTTGTGTATCTCAGTCGCTTCTTCCGTCTCAGTGCTTTGAACGGTGGTGGTGGTGGTGGTGTTTTGCTTCCCTCTTGGTGAGTGGAAAGGCGGTGGTGTTGGTGGTTCGAAGCGAACGTGGTGTATCTCAAGTCGTAGCTTCCCTCTCGGTGCTTGGAACGGTGGTGGTAGTGGTGGTGTTGTTCGTCCCGCCTTCTTCTTTCTCGGTGGTGGAACGGTGGCGGCGGTGCGTGGAATGGCGGCGGCGCGGCGCGGTTCGAAGCGAAGAAGACCGAAATTAGGGTTAATTTTGAAGGAAAATGTGGATCGATCGAATGAGCTCGTCTCTGAAGGATATATGATATATAATCGATATTAAATATTTAATTAAACTTATCGGTTTATCTTTTTACTTTAGTATGAACTTATTTTCCTTATTTTTTACTTCATCAACATTGATATGCCGAAGTAAAATATAATAAAAAAATACAATGAACCCCGTGTTTTTAAACATCCGAAGTAAAATATATTATTTTACTTCGCTTGTGTTATTACTGAAGTTATTGGTAATGTATTACTTCGTAATTTATTATTGCCGAAATAACGCCTGTCGAAGTAAAATCCGATTTTTCTACTAGTGGTGGTGGGAACGAGCCACAAACATACTCACTTTAATAATTATCTAATAATAAAAAATAACAACGTAAAATATTCTAAGATACACCTAGCATTTTGATCATGACTCTCGATTATCCTTGTACCATATAATATCAAATATTACATAAAACTGTATAATATCATATATTGTCAACATAATATCATATATTATCATTAAATCATTTATTTTGTAAATTCGTCACTAACCACCATAATAAAAAAATAAATTAATAAATTAAATAAAACATTTATTTAATTATCCAATTAATTTTTTAATATTTAAATCTATTGTAAAACACATTTTACTATAAATAATTAAAATCATATCTCAATTATTTATTTTATAATAAAATTTCACAATTTTATCAAAAATTAATTTAAATTGGTAAATTAGTCAGTTTTTCACAAAATATCAATTTAACTCAAATTTTTTCAAAAGATCAAAAAATTGCAGTCCGGGCCAAACCACCTTTAAGCCCATGGGGCAGAGCTGCTCGAGACCATCTAAAGCAACCTGTTCATGCCCCGTTTGCTGCCTGAACACTTCGGGTAGCAGTCGTGGGCTAACCCTCATCAGCAGGGCTGTACGCTGCCCAGCCCGAGACCTCTTTAATTTTTTTTTATTTTTAAAAAACTGTACTGGCAGCTGCCCGGCCCGAGAATTCGCTATTTTTTAAAAAAAAACTTAAACTTGGCTGGGCAGCTGCCTTGCCTAGTTCTGTGGGGGCTGCCTGCGTGTGATAGCAATTTTTTTTGTTTTTACAATCTGATTTTCAAGGCTGTAATTTTATGGAAATTTTAGACGGGGTTAGAAAAAATTTACTCAACATAATTTAAACAATAAACAAAAACGAATCATAAGATTGAAAACTTAGGCTTTGATACCACTGTTAGAGTACCATTTTTTCGCAACCATGACGCAAAGGAAATTCAAAATTTTCAAAGAAATTTTTGTTTTGACGATAAAAAATTATTGAACATCGTATGATTCAAATCCCTAAACAAGATATTTATAGTTATTTACCTTTGCATTCTAAATGCTGGACACAAAATTATTTTGGATTTAAGCAGAGATAGTCGTTCTTGTAAATATTTGAGAATCTTCTAATTAGGTCTACTATCAAAGACTGAATTACTCGTCTAATTTGGATTAGAAAACTAGACGAAGTTTTCCGTTGAGAATCGGTTGCCGGAAATACGATGACAACACAACGGCAGCAACGATGGTCGGTGGTGCTTGCGGATGAGCTCGGCTGCTTGTTGTTCTCTAAGAAAGGGCTGGTCGAGTTTTGTGTTTGTGAGGAGGAAGAAAAAGTCTAGCATCTTAATATGATATCTATTGTCATATTTATAATTTTCATGGACTAATTAAAATCCTACTAGGAATCTAAATTAGAATATTAATGAGACTATTACTTGGAGTTTTAACCTTGTAAAAAAATCTCTATCAAATTTTATTGTCTAACTAGACTCCTAATAGTTAGAGTTATATTAGGATTCTCCAATCTAATTAATCAAATAATCCATGTTGAGTCATCATCCCATGTAGTACTTTCAACTTTTGTTAATACATGATTTATTTAAATAACTATTAATTAAATAATTAATTCTAATATTCTAAAATATTCCATGAAAATTTCACATATTAGTCAAAACTACATAATTAATATTTAATTAGCATATTCTAAATTTATTAGTTAAATAATTGTGACTCATTATAAACTCGATCGACGATCGAACAAAGCAATGTGACGACGATACAAATCTTGTTATGATAATGAAAAGTGATAATTTCGAAGATCAACATTTTTCACCGACTCATTTTTGGCAGCTACCTATTTTGGAACTTATTTTCTAAATTAAGTAGTTGCACTCTCCTCACAAAATTAGCAATCAAGCTAAATTTCACAACTTCTAAATATGGAATCCACTTATAAAATTCTTTATAAGCTATATGCTTGATCTCCATCAAACTACAGTCATCAAATTCAACTCCTTAAATTTGACTATTTCAACGTGAACACAAAATTCAATACTTGTATGACCCTCAATAGTTCAGAGATACAACTAGTTGTGGTTTTACAACTTTATCCGATTTAGGAAAACACTTGTCCTTATTTGTGCTTACTCTAATTAGGCTCATTCTTTTCACCAACCCCTTGGTCAAGAACGTCAGAACTCAATTCTGATTTCAACCATCGGATCATGGTAAGAGCGTCTAGTAGCATCGTCTCATGATTCATGAGGTATCACTGATAGTGTCTGTAAGAACCAGTAGGTTATGGTTAGCCTACATTACGGTAGCCTACAATACGGTCCCTTCGATACATGTATCACGATCGAATCTGCAACCATTGGTATATCGAGAGTTACAAATAAATTTGGAAACAATGTGATGTATCTTTGAATAATTATAGTCGCATCGTATATGCAATTAAAGAAACACCTTTCCATAATGTACATGTCATCCTTACCTATAAGTGAGCGGTGAATCTCTGACTATAATGCATCAACTGCTACGTATGTCAAACTACACTCAACATCACCACCTGATGACCTTAATGGAGTCAGTAAACGAATCAAAGTGTAGTGCTAATACGTATAACCTCCATATTGTCCCGGATCAAAGAACTAATGATGCGCAACCATAAATACAGACTAATCCACTCGATAAATTATAACTACTTGGAAAGTTTGAGAGGGGGTTGTTTAGTGCAATCATCATATGATCGATCACCCATCTATATGATTGGACATATCTATGGTCATACAAATGAAATATGACGTTTACATCATAGATGTTAGTCTGGAGCTCGAACTACCCTCATCCTTGCTTTAGGTGTTTGAATCGACTAGGAACAAATTTAGAATATACAGTACAGTTCATAATGAATTTCATGATCCATATGATTTGTGGACCTCATGGTACTTATAGCATATTCAAGGACTTTATCTATGCAATTTGCATGCGTATACAGTAAATATCATAATTAGATAAAACCGTGAAATGTTATTAAAATAAACATTGTTTTTATAAAAGATTTAATAAAACTCAAACCACAGGTTGACTCGCTAGACCTATGTCATTACCTTTTTATAAGTCTTAACACTTTATCATTAAACATATTTGAACACCCACCTATGTTATAAAAACTTTCACAAAAAACCTGCTTTCTTGATGTTAAATAAAAATCAAAAGAAGACACATGAGATGCATATAAATTCATTTATTCAATATGTCTCATGATAATCTAGTTACTCATCATATCGAGATAAATTTTATCTATCACTGCTTTCCATATGAATACAAACACTATCATCAATCTTAAAAAGGTTTACGAGTTGGTATAATAGATAAATGCTTGATCAATAGTTAGAAATTCGATTTTCACTACAAACACTTTATCACGAGCTTGTTGCACATAACCGACTCAATACAGTTTACCTAACTAGCGTGGTTTGTATATTATTGCGTTAACAGAAAATTTACCAAGTGCGTACCCAAAAGTAATGAATGTGAGTTCATAAAAAATAGAGGCAACCATCAACACAAGAATATGTTGATTATATAACAGCCAAAACAAACATTAATCTAGTTACTCATCATATCTAGTCACATGTTTGTATTTATATTTATATTTCATGGTTCTTTTTTCTATCGAAAATCATAAAAAAAGAGATGAAATAAGGATATGTGAATATCATAGCAGTCGAAACACACACTCTAGTTTATCGTAATTTCATCCATGTCTGTCATACTATTGATTAACTAATAACATTTGTTTCGTTCTATGGGATGAATGATGCGAGTTAAAATTTAATCAGAACATATATTTTGGTGCTTATAAGACCTGTATTTCGATAATTTCAAATATTAAATTAAATATCATAAATTCCCTCAAAAAAGGAAATTAAATAAATAAATATATAATAATAATGTGAGCATTATTCTTGAAGATGAATTTTTTATTCCTCACCCTTGAATTGCCGAAAATTTGCCTACCATCTCTCTTTCCCTCCCACTCTCGCAAATACCAACACCGCCACTAAACGACACCGTAACACACATTCACTCTGGGACAATAAAAAATATACTGACTCATTTTAAATTTAATTAAATAAAAAGAATTTTGACTTTTTTAAATCGAAAAAAAAGAGTTGAATGATGTTAATTAGGTGAGTTCATTTATTAGGTTATTAATTAGTTAGTTAGGTTTTACTTTTTTAAAAAATATTTTTTTAATTGATATATTCCTTCTCGATTTGAGTTTTCATTTATTCCCGTTATTTTTGTGTTCTTCACGACAAAATAATCAAAAATTATTTGAAAATTTGAAGATTTGTAGAGAAGTAAGTATATACTCGAATGCTCTGTATTGCTAGATTTGTTTCAGTTTAGTTCTTATTGGTTTTTTTAGAATTTTTGTAAGTAGAGTTAGTGTGAGTATTTACAGTCGAAGAACGTGTTTATTGTGTGGGTTGAGAAGGTGGATGGAGTGTGATTCGAGTATGATCGTATGTGCTAGGTCTGGATAGTGGAGTGTGAGTAGAGAGTGCTAGTTCTGGCTATTGTCTCGAGCGGGTCGAGGTGCAGCTGTGGGTCGAGGTGTGCATGTGCAGCCGCTCGAGACAATAGCCAGAACTAGCACTCTCTACTCACACTCCACTATCCAGACCAGGTTCATGCACACCTCGACCCACATAATACGTCTATATAATAGCATATTTATAATATAGCATATTTTTTTTTAAATACATACTATTGTCTATAATATAATAATCTTATCTATGTTTTGTATGTTATGTCACATGTGATCAAGAGAAGACGTGGAAAGAAAAAAACAAAACAGATTTCCATCTATAGGATAATTTGGTAGAAGATAAGATTGAATGATGTGTAATTTGTTTGAATTTAAAGACAATCGATTTGATTTTATTAATATATAATGTGTTTGTGGTGAATTTTTAATTTTTGTGTGGGTCAAGTGGACAAGATTGTAATGTGTGTAGTAGATTTTTAAATTTGGGTCGCGCGGGTGGTAAATTGTTTCAATTTTGGGACGAGTGGGTCGAGTGATAATTTTAGAGGTTTGGTTTAGGGTTTTGTTTAGGGTTTAGGGTTTGGGTCGAGTGGGTAGGAAATTTTTGATATTTTTGAGTTTTGATCATTTTATAATATATGATTCACTTTATATAAGATTAGAATATAAATATATATAAAAAATTTATTTGTGTAAACATTAGTTATATGTTATAATTTAAGTATGTTAGTTAACAAATTCATAACAAGTAGAAGAATGTATCTTTTATTCTAACAATGTGGGTTGAATTTATACTCGACTAAAAATCTTAGCAAGTTTTATAATTCCACTAAAATTCAACGTATCTTGATCCTAAATTTAACTTGCATTCAAAAAATTGATTCTTTCCAAGTTTAGCGGAAAGTAAACCTGTCAAAAAAACAAACAAAAAGATTATTAGTTGTAAAAATTTAAAACAAAACAAAGATTATTAATTATAAAAATTTAAAATTAATGGGTCGTGACGGGTCGTGAAGAGGTCGTGAAGTCTTCACGTCACGACCCCGGATGGGTCGTGAAGCCCACGACCCTGGGTCTTGGGTCGTGAAACACTT
The DNA here is from genome assembly GCF_012295235.1 of Primulina huaijiensis. Taxonomy (NCBI): domain Eukaryota; kingdom Viridiplantae; phylum Streptophyta; class Magnoliopsida; order Lamiales; family Gesneriaceae; genus Primulina; species Primulina huaijiensis. Next base: position 10,835,225 of record NC_133311.1, read on the forward strand.
GTGCTTCACGACCTTGGGTGGTGAAGCACTTGGTGCTTCTTGTGCTTCACGACCCAAGAAGCAAGTGCTTCACGACCCAAAGTGAAGCCGTGGGTCGTGAAAGCCGTGCTTCACGACCCAAGGTGAAGCTCTTTACCCTGGGTCGTGAACACTGACGAGACCCAATAAATTTCATATATCAAAATAAATTTCTTAACAATACGTGGTTTTCTTATTGGATTTTTTGAAGAAGAATAAATTGTAGACTCGTGGTTAATTGTTAGCCAAAAAATAAAAAGATGGAAGGTTGTGAAGAAAAAGATTTTTTGTGAAGATAAGGAATGAAATGAGATCTAAGCTTGAGTCGGGAAATATGAAAAAATTGAGTCGAGTAAGTTTTTTTTATTTAATTAAATTATAAATTTTATTATATATAAAATTAAAATACATTAATAAAAAAATTAATTTTTAAATAAATTTTAAACAAAAAATAAAAAAATAAATTACATTCGTTTTTTTTTTTTTAATAAACTCTCTCGTCACTTCAGTTTTCCTCGTTTTCCTACTCTTCTTGCGTTTCTCTCCCCCACACATCATCGGATCTGCACTTTTCTCTTCCACAGCTGTGCAAACACGCGTTCCACGAACCCAAGCCCGTTTTCACCCACCCTTTTGCTCTTTTCTCGTGCACGTTACAGAGGGAGGTAGGGGGTGGGGGAGCTAGAACCGGTGACCGGCGCGACCCTTCTGGGAATGTGATTCGGGCCGTCGCTTTTCAACGGGAGAAGGTAAGCCATGAGCAAATCTTGGGAAGAAGAAGATGATGATGAGTGCTTCCACGACTCATTCGATCGCCTCGTCTCTTCCTCCAACACTTCCTGCTCCTGCTCGCTTTACTCTTCAGAGCCCGAGGAAGAGTACGATCATCGCCCAGATTACAGCCCTGAGAATCACAATTAGTGGTAGAGCATCTGTATCTGGAATTGTGCGATCGAAATCAGATGCAAACTGCGATTCAGGTCTAATTTTTGAAGTTCGGTCGGATAATTCCGTGGCAATGACCGTGCTGCTGTGATTGATGCTGCTGTAAATAATGTTAATCAGAGTAATGGCCTTGAATCACCGGTGAACATTTCTAGTTATCCAGGTAAAGCACCGAAAATTAAGATTGATGTGGATGGGACACGACACGGGAGTTTGAATAGTCCAATTCCTGCTTCTAAGAATGAGTTGGATGAGAGCTTGGAGTGTGATGTCGAAAGTGGAGTCTGTATGATAAAGAATCTCGATAATGGGAAGGAGTTTGTGGTGAATGAGTTGAGGGAGGATGCGATGTGGGAAAGAATCAAGGAAGTTGGAACCGGGAGGCAGTTCACCATGGAGGAGTTTTCCTCCGAGTTGTCGGTTGGGACATCACCCATTGTTCAGGAGTTGATGAGGAGGCAGAATGTAGAGGAGAGGAACAAGGAAGGTTCGGATTCAAAGACTGATGATAGCTGTGGGAGTGGATCTAAGATGAAGAGAAGAGGAAGTTGGTTGAGGAGTATCAAGAATATGGCGAATTCCGTCGCTGGGACTAAGGATAAGCGGAGCAGTGATGAGAGGGATACTTCTACTTCTTCTGAGAAGGGCGGAAGGAGATCAAGCTCAGCCACGGATGCTAGCCAAGATGTTTCCTTTCGTGGGCCAGAAAGAGTTCGTGTCAGGCAGTATGGTAAGACTGTTAAAGAGCGTACGGAAATGTATAAGAGCCAGGAGATACAGGCGCACAATGGATCGATTTGGACTATTAAGTTTAGCTTGGATGGTTGGTATTTGGCTAGTGCTGGTGAGGACCGTGTGGTTCATGTGTGGCAGGTTGTGGAAGCGGAAAAGAAGGGAGATTACATGTTTGATAAATTTGAAGATGGGAATTTCAATCTACTGTGTCTAGCTAATGGATCACCAGAGCCCTCTTCATTGTCCCCCAATATAGATAGTCACTGGGAGAAGAAGAAAAGAGGGAGGTCATCTGTAAGTAGAAAATCGATGAGTGTTGACCAAGTGTTGGTGCCAGATACCCTTTTCTCTCTTTCAGAGAAGCCCATCTGTACGTTTCAAGGTCATTCAGATGACGTTCTTGATCTCTCATGGTCCAAATCTCAGGTAAGACAATTTTTCCTTCTGGCTGGTAAAATTCTACGATTATAATTCTGTGACACCCAATGTGCAATGTAAACCTTTGATTACTGCCTGTAGTGGAATATATTAGTTTCTTATGTTTCATTTTCAATACCTTTTGTGCTTGGGATGATGCCCTCTGAGTTACGCTGGCTTTTCATTGTGATTCCTTGATTTTATATTAGTCACATATGTAATGCAGCAGGTCAGAGAGCACCATAAATGTGGACAGTTCTCCATATGATAATTCCTTCGAGTTATATAAATAAAAAAGGATGTATGTTTCTTTACATCTATGAACTGTCACAGATACTTCTCTTGATGGTTCAAAGCGGCTTGAGAGTCAAATGGTTAACCCTGTGAAAATCTAATGATCCAATTTTTGTTTTCCAGTGAAATGTTGGAACTTGCAAGTCTTTTATTCTAAATATTTAATGACTTGGAAATATTACTTATGTGACTTTACTGCAGTTCTAATCCACGCTGTCTTAAATATTTTTAAGAAGTATTTCAGCCACAATCTTGAAATTTTTCACTGTAATCTTTTACCAAATTATGTTGCCATGTACTGATTTATTATTTGCAATTAGGACATTAAATTAACACACTTCAACCCATTCTCTCTTGTCTGTACTCTGTAGCAACTATTATCATCTTCAATGGACAAAACAGTGCGGCTATGGGATCTGTCAACCATGTGTTGCTTAAAGATCTTTTCGCACAGCGACTATGGTAATTTTTTATTTCTGTGTTACTGTCTTCCTCGAGCTTGTTTATCCACCTTTGAGATCGGACTGCCTTTAAAGTGTCTATTTGGTTGTGATTGTGGGACTATTGAATAAATATACTACTGCAAATCTGAATGACTTTACTGCATATGCTCCTAAGTATGGAACCACCAACTTTCTTTGTTATGCTGGATTTGACACCTGAGAAGCTGCATTATGCTGGAATCTTTATGGAGCAAAGATGATAGTTTGGACTTTGGTGTGACAACACTAATTAATGTTTCGGCCGATACAGGATGGATCAAGGATTTTTGGGAAGGCGAAGGACAATAGCAGAAATAGGTGAACTGAGAGGACTGTCAAAGTTGGTCTTGGTGTTAATTGATTCCTTTAAAAGATGTTACGGTAGTCTTCGTAAGCATACAGAGGGATCCCGTGGCCATACATGATTTTATTCTACATGCAATTTTTGTTGAACCATTGAATAAAGCCTGTTTGAAACAATCCTTACTGTCTTAATCTGATGCATGGTTGTACCAGACTTCCTATCCAAATTTAGTTGTCTTTTTGATTAGCATGAAGAATAATTCTTGGTGTGTGAAGAATGAAAAGGATGCACATGAGAAAGTATAGGAATTTATGTAAAATTAACAATAAAGATTTGTTCAAGTGGTTGATTGTATATAATGAGATTAAAATTGAAGTGGGATTTTATTCTTTTGTTTTGAAATAAGCAGGGTAATGGGTGGGGTTTGGACCCTTAAATATTTGAAATCAGTAAGAGATTGTGGATGTGGCTAACAAGGTGGATAATGGAAGGAAACTGCTCTTGAGTAGTCGAGGGTCTAGTTGCTTGACTATTGATTTAGTGTGATCGATCAGGTGGCTCATGGATATTTGGCTCAACTCTCAATGCATAGGAATTTTTTTCCCTTCTCGTATTAGTTTTGGATTTCTGAGTTCAAGAACTTTCTTTGAAGAGAGTTAAATATTGTTAATCTGCTGACAAGTCTTCTGGATTTAACAGTAACCTGCATCCAGTTCAATCCTGTTGATGATAGATACTTCATCAGTGGATCCCTGGATGCTAAGGTGCGCATATGGAGCATCCCTGATCGCCAAGTTGTTGATTTGAGTGATTTGCATGAAATGGTTACTGCAGCTTGCTATACACTAGATGGACAGGTCTTGCATAGATTGTATTTATTACTGTAGTTCTAATTGTTCAGTTTTTTAGTGCATAGTCTGGATAAATCCATTTGATTTTGCACATACTCGATTTGTTTCTATAAAATAAGTTCATAAATTATTGTAGGGGGCTCTAGTTGGTTCATACAAGGGTAGCTGCCGCATATAAACACATCTGGTATGATATAGTAAATTAGTTGCATAAGACAAACTTCTCTTGATTAGTTTTTTTACGCATGCTACAATCTTTTTCCAGAAAATAAATTGCAGCAAAAAAACCAGATAAATCTGCAGAATAAGAAGAAGAAATCCCATCAGAAGAAAATAACCGGTTTCCAGGTAACCATGGCATTAGTAACTGCCGAAAAACACAGACTCAACTATGTATCCACTTATTCAGGGAGATGAAAGAGGGTAGCGGTGGCTGCTCTCCTAATTGTTCTTCAAATTATTTAAGCATCTCTGCCTTGGAAAACTCGTTTTTTAAAATTATTTTGAGAAACTTGATTCTGATTTCACATATTTTGCAGTTTGCACCTGGAAGTACATCTGAAGTGCTTGTCACATCTGCCGATTGTAGAATTCGAGTCATAGATGGTGTTGAGCTTGTTCACAAGTTCAAAGGTATGAAGATGTGTCTTAGCAATTCTTTAAGTTCGTTAAGGCTGTGATTTTGATCTATTAAATTCTTGATGGTATCACTTTAATGTACTTGCCAAAGTTTTACTTATTTTTTATTTCCGAGTGTCCGCCAACGCACTTTTTTGGCAGGAAAATTTCAAAATCATCCCAACTTTTCCTCCAATACTCGGATGCTTCCAACATTTATTTTTCTTTAATTTGATCCTTCTAGTAAATTTATGATATCACCTATACCAATTTTTAAATTAATTTTACTAAAATACCCCTCAATCAATAGTTTTATGTGTGAAATAAATAAATCATCTAATTACGGGAATACATGTAATTTAATCTCCCAAATTCGAGTTTCAACTTGTTAGTTCAAATAATATGAATTTTAGTAATCCTTGACGCTTTAGTACCATGTTTCAAGCTTTGTAGCCTTTTAAACATGTCTCGATTGTAATGATTGGGTACAAACCTCTTCCCCACGACCCTCTTCATCTCATCCTATATTTCGATAGATCTCTCATTGAACCTTCTCCCAGTGGTACAAGTTGAACACACCAAATAAGATCATAATATGAGAATTCAACCACCGTCAACCTAACTTTTTTGTGTTCGAAATTGCGGTCACAGTCGAACACAAACTCTACCTTCTTTTCCCACTGTATGTAAGCTTCTAGGTCAGATTTACCATGGAACGACGATTTCATCATTTTAATGCTACCCATATTACCATCTTCTATACCCCATCGTTATACCTACCATGTACAACATCTCTTTTACCTCTCCTAAATCCTCTATTTTCATTCGGACTCTCATCATCGTCTCCCAAATCATATTCGTAATCGCCTTCTCCTCTAACCATGTTCTTAGACTTAGATTTAATCCAGCTAGTACTAACCTCAAGCCTACTCATCCTCTTGTATAATGGCTCTTTCTCGGCCCTCATCATCCTAGTGAAGTGAGACCAAACAACGTCTCCATTTGAATCTTGGAAAGCCTTTGGTTCGAACCATCTCCTACTTCCTTCTCAATTTTTCTTTCAGATATTGTACCTGCAAAAAACGTTAGTAGAAATGACAAAATATTCATCATCCAAATTCTTACGGTCACTCCAAAGAAAAATCACTCGTTCTCTTTTTCTTTTGTTCTCACTACAAATATCTCACGCGTCACTCCAAGGAAAAACATTCGCTCTCTACTATTTCACTCAAGTTTGAAAATTTTTTCGAAGGGTACGCTTAAAGTTTTGTAGTTTGTGTGTATCAAACCTAAAAGTTCAAATTTCTAGAGACTTGCAACTGTCTCATTTAGACTGCACAAAACCAAGAAAGTTTAATGATTTTTCCAAGAACTTGAATATGACTTATACTAAAGACAAGAACACGTGGTCCGAGGCTGTCCGACAATCGAGGCGAGCGGGCGGTCGAAGCGGAGGCGGCCGAGTCGATCAATGTTTTTAAAATCTTAAAAACCAATCAAACTCAATCAATTTTAAAAACCAGTCAAACTCAATCAATTTTAAAAACCTTAGACATTTCTCTTTTGTATTTACTTTTGGTTTCAACTATCCTCCATCATCAGCCTCAAATCGGCTTCAGCCGCCCGTTGCCGCCGCGGCCGCCGCCACCTTAATTATCTTATGAGTTTGTATTTATATATTTATTTGTATTTTGTATAAATTTTATTATATTGTATGAAACATTATTTAATTATTGTATTACATAAAAAAATTATTACTATTTGTAATTATATTGCATAATTATATACAATTACTTATAAAAAATTGATAAAACAAATTCAACCGCCTAGGGGGGCCGAGGCGATAGGCGGTCACTGACTGTTCCGCCACCGCCTCCCGCTGTTTACAACACTTGTTGTGAGATAAAATTGGTTGAGCAGATTCACTTGTTACTGTTATTAGGTGGGTTGGAGGAGAGCTTGGTCATTAAATCTGTAAGTGACGTGCAACTTGTAGGATATTGATGAAGCTTGGAGAAGAGAACATATGGTGACACACAAGTTGGGGAAAATGAAAGCAAAAATAAGTTTGGGAATATGAGAGGTTATGTATAACTAAAACCTCAAAGAAACCACACATTTCAATAAAAATCTCTTATATTTACTTGCTACAAAAAAAATTCTTTTCTCTCACAATAATTTTTCATTACATTACCCCATCAACCCAACCAAATGTATCCTAGCAATATTTTATCAGAAAAAATGATATGGAATGTATGATAATTGATACGTATTTTGAATTTGTTGAATTATAAGATTTGATCATTATTCTGTTAATTTTACATCTATTGTTAGATCTTTATCAAGAGATAAATTTTTTATTTTTACTTTATCGTTATTTTTCTGTCGGGTTATTGATTTTTTGTGCCTTGTTGCATGCGTGTGCTATTTAATATAGGACATTTTATCAAATAATCACAGATAAACAATTGAAAAAGTTAATAGAAGGATCACGTTGAAGAATCAACAAAGAAATGAATGATGTTAAAATTTGATTCGGTTATGACTTCTATCAATTTTACTTTGTTTCTCCTCGGATGAGATTTAGTATTTGCCTAATATTTTATCTTTAATATAGTAGACCTAATTGAAGCATCTGCTTTGGTTTAAATATTTTACATACTTTTTTATGGCCAAGAAATTAATAATCTTTGACAGGTTTCCACAACACACACAGTCAAATCTCAGCCTTCCTTGCATCCAACGGGAAATATGTGATCTCAGCGAGTGAAGATTCTTATGTTTATGTTTGGAGGCATGAAGTTGGATCACAACCAAACAGAAATAAAGGTGTTTCCGTTACCCAATCTTATGAGCTTTTCCATTGTCTAGATGTTTCTGTGGCAATCCCTTGGCCTAGCATGTCGGATCAATATGAGGTTCAACATAGTTCTTGGGGGCAAAATGGTATGGTTGATCGATTTGAGGATGATATAATAGCCAATCATCCGACTACACCTGTTGAAGAAGCTAATGGTAGCGAGAGCTCGCCATTAGCATCTGATCGAAGTAGTAGCCCATTTAATGGAACTCCATCTCGCGCCACAAATAATCACCTATTTGATAGAATCTCAAGAACATGGTCTGAGGAGAAACTCTTCACAGCTACTAAAAACCATAGTCCTCGTGTTAGTGTCGACTACTCCAATGGGTTTTGTCAAAACAGGTCAGCCGTGGGTATGTTGATAGTAACTGCAGGTCTCAGAGGAGAGATCAGGATTTTTCAGAGTTTCGGGTTGCCAGTTCGAATATAGGTATTATTTTCTATGCTGCACCATGTGATGTGTATCAATCAGTGTCGGATTTCATAGGTTCTTTGTAAATTCCGAATGATTCAACAATGTCAATACTCGTAGTGTATACCACCTGGTGTAGCTTAGAACTATGCCAAAATTAGGCAGCAATGGATTCGAAAGGCAGTGATTAAGTGGAGTGCCTAATGGATTCTTAACGACAACATTTCCAAAACTGCACAGATTTTGTGAGAAGGTAATGTTAGAGAATCTTGTTGGCGGTGAGGTGCAAAGAAGATGTTAAACCATTTAGAAACTTGTGTGTTTCTGTAATCGGCAAGTGAAGAGTGAAGAGTGTCGTAATATTTACAAAATTCTTTCAACAATTTCATTCAATTTTATACTGGCATTTGTATATACATATTGTTGGAGGTAAGGCTGAAAGTGGAGTATCTGCTATTAAAGATACGGGCAGCTTCCTTACACGTTTGTACATGTATCTGTGATTCGAAATTTTCAGAAGTAAAAGGAAATATTATTTGGTAAATGGTTTGTGACATCTCTTTATTTTTCTTTGTAGCATTGTCTTTTTGATATTTTGCAATATTTAGTTTTGTATCTTCTACGCCATCAACTAGACTTGGTTTGCTTTCTGAGGAAACTATGGTTAATCCCGCGCGCTTGGCTATGTTGAAAAGGCAAATGTTTCTTTAGATTCGTGGTCGAGCAAGTATGTCGACTTAATTTTGATTCTTGCAAGAATGATGCTATAAACCATGGAAATTATACTGGATCGTGTCCATATCGTTGGGAAAAATAACATTTGAAAATAGGGATTTCTCGTTGGTTGGCTAGTGTGTTTCCATGGATGTAAGCAATATTCTTGACTTAAGTAACTGTAAATAATATTTCCTGCACATCTGAGAATGATGCCATAATCTATTCGATTCCCATTATCTATGTTTCCATATCCCAGCCCATGACGACATTGGGGAATGCACCCAATATCCATATTTTGTAAGTTGTAACTACCAACACCAGCTCTTTCTTGGCTGTATAAGAAAAAGGTAATAAAAAAATATCACGAGGGAAATCCCAAACCACAAATTCTGATTGGTTTTCACAGTCCAATTGGCATAAACATACACAAAATATTATCTTATCCATATATCTTTGTCAAAAATCTCCCAAAATCATCAATATATACACTGTTATAAGTTACTCCACTCACGAACTCAAAAGTATCAAGTGTTACTTGGATTGGCAGCAATAAAAAATAATTCACTCAGCCATTACTCGCTTGATACTCGATGGCTCTACAGTCAGCTGCTTTTGTTCCCTGTGCATTCACCATTCACAAGGAGGTAAGTTGATAAATTAACATAATTTTCAGGATTCAGTTTCCTTTGTTCTTGGCTTAGATTTTATGCTTCCACTGCAGGGAAAAATCACTGCTGGTTTGAAGGAATCTAGCCTGTTTGGAGTCTCACTCGGAGACCATGTCAAAGCTGAACATAGCTCTTCTGCCAAGGTAACCACTAACCACCACTTCATGTCTCATTCTTCACCAACTGTTCATAGATTAGACAGTTGGGTTTTATTGATGCAGAGAGAATTTGGGTCAAGAAAGTTGCCAGCATTTAGAGTTGAGGCAGTTGCCACAACCACCCCAACTGTCACCCCCTCCAACGTCCAAGGGAAGAAGACTTTAAGGAAGGGAACTGTGTTGATCACCGGAGCCTCCTCTGGTTTAGGCCTTGCCACGGCTAAATCTTTGGCTGAGAGTGGGAAATGGGACGTCGTTATGGCTTGCAGGGACTTCCTCAAGGCTGAGAAAGCAGCTAAATTTGTTGGAATGGCCAAGGAGAACTACACCATCATGCATTTGGACCTCTCATCCCTCGAGAGTGTGAGGCAATTTGTTGAGAACTTCAAGCGTTCCGGCCGACCCCTGGATGTCCTCGTTTGCAATGCTGCCATCTACCAACCAACAGCAAGTGAGCCATCATTCACAGCCGAGGGATTCGAGCTCAGTGTTGGCACTAACCATCTTGGTCACTTCCTTCTTTCGAGATTGCTTCTTGATGAGATCAAGAAATCCGATTACCCTTCAAAGAGACTCATAATAGTCGGCTCCATCACAGGTATAGTAAACTAAGAATGATCCAATATCATTTTATCTGATCAATACGGCTAAATTCAAATTCAACATTATATGTTCAGGTAATACAAACACGTTGGCTGGAAATGTGCCTCCCAAGGCCAATCTTGGGGACCTGAGGGGTCTTCAAGGGGGTTTGAATGGCCTCAACAGCTCTGCCATGATTGACGGAGGAGACTTCGACGGTGCAAAAGCATACAAGGACAGCAAGGTCTGCAACATGCTCATAATGCAAGAGTTTCACCGCCGGTACCACGAGGAAACCGGCATCGCATTCGCTTCCCTATACCCCGGGTGCATAGCCACCACAGGGCTATTCAGAGAGCACATTCCTTTGTTCAGGCTCCTTTTCCCTCCATTCCAGAAGTACATCACCAAGGGATTCGTCTCAGAGGAGGAATCTGGCAAGAGGCTTGCCCAGGTACTAAAGCAAAGCAAGCAATTCTTTTGTATATATAACACGTGCAACCTGGCAAATTTTTTTCTGAATTATGTTTGATACAGGTTGTGAGCGATCCTAGCTTGACAAAGTCTGGTGTGTACTGGAGCTGGAACAAGGACTCGGCATCTTTCGAGAACCAGTTGTCTCAAGAAGCCAGTGACAGCGACAAAGCCCGAAAAGTGTGGGAGGTCAGCGAGAAACTTGTTGGTTTGGCTTAGGAGAATGTACTCTTGATTGTAATCTTTCCACAGGCCAAGATTTTGGATTGAGGAACTTGACATTTTTCGAAACCCAGAAAAAAAATGTAGAATTCATGTAAGAATCAATAAAATTACTCGATCCTTTTTGTTTTTTCAACACTCTACATGGATACTGGCAACACCGCATAGCCAATAACCAGGAAAGTGATTATACCTTAAACGGAATGGATCACACCAATGTAGCGTAAACCAACTTAGTCCTCATCGATATTATGTTTAAGAATCGAGTAGATTATTCAGGATCCTTCATTCTTCAAACGGGAAGAACACACGTAATTTCTTGAAATCGTTTGCCTTTCTGGGTTGAAAGATCAAAAGCTTAGAATCCATTTGCACCGAGTTTTCTGAAATATGTTTTTAGTAAGTTTGGTTAAAGAGCACGATGTTTGTGTGAAGAACCCATTCGCAAAGTACATGTAATTTAGATTCCGCCTTCAAATTCTCTCATTCAAAATATATTCATGTTAAGATTAGGACTTGAAACTAACTAACCTCAAAAACTAACTATCCAACCGATTTTGAGATTTATTAAAACAACCCATCATGTACAGGAATGAACAACCGAAGAGTTGAGAAATTAACGAGTTGTCCACAAAAACTAGCTCAAGGAATGGGGATTGTTCGAGTCCATGTATGCAACTCCAAGACACTTATCCAAACGAGGTAAGACATCTTAACAATTCACAAAAAAACATAAACAATATACAACATACAAAAAGAACAACACTTCACAATTTCAAATAATAATAATACACTTTACCAAAATATTTGAACTTTAAAATGTTCATAGCCCTCTCGAATTGTTCTATTAGTTACAAACTATTGATCTATCTTTTTTGCTGCTAAATTTAAGCATTCACAATTTTAAAAATATGAGATTCATTATTAATATCTTAAATATCAAGATCTAAATTCTCCGTTTGAAAATTTTGAAACATGAATCAATAGAGAAAATAAATATATATTGATATCGAATTAGGGGTTTATATAATATCTTAAATATCAATATCTAAATTCTCCGTTTGAGAAATTTGAAACATGAATCAATAAAGAAAATAAATATATATTGATATCGAATTAGGGGTTTATATGTGACTTTAACAAGAACTCAACATTTTTTTGACATACTAATATCAATTAGTGTTGTCGAAGACTTATAACTTATATAATATAAAAGTCTTAAATTTAGAACGAGATATCAAATTCAAGACTCAATTATAAATTGAAACAAACTCATCACAACTAAAAAAAACGTACTATAAATAAAAATAGGATATGATAAAAATAAAACAGGATAAATATAGGAGAAAATGGTTTTATGGTCCATTATCTTGTTCATTTTTTAGTTTTGGTCCACTAAGTTTTCAAAGTTTGGTTTCGGTACACTAACTTTTAATTTTCGACTAATTTGGTCCAATTATTTATGTGAGACTGGAAAATGCTGATGTGGCTCCATAAAATGTTGACATGACATTTAAAAATACAGACGTGACATCGAAAATTGATGACTTGTTAGCGATTGTACCAAAATAACACCAAAATTGAATGATACGATCGGTTGTAGTGTTTAGAAGTGATTGATAGAATCAGTTACATGGTGAAAGAGTGCTTAGAAAAGGGGGAGGTTGAATAAATACCAACAATTTTCACAACCTTTTCGAATATTGAGTCAGTTTTGTGAGAAACTGAGACTTGGGAATCTTATCAGTCGATATCAATCAGTTAACAATAATAGTGCGGAAATAAACTGACTGATAGATAGAATAAAACTGAAATAAAAACACACAAGTTTTTACGGATGTTCGGAGATTTTAAACACTCCTACGTCACCCCTTCTATCACGAATATATGATATTCACTAAAAGAATTTGATCGATATAAACAGTTGTACAGACCAACTTCAGTCTTGGACTTAACAATGCCAAACTGAAACTATTAGTTACAAAACGATTTACAGTACTCAACTGGATTAAAATAACTTAGCACGACTGATTACAATAATATCAGTTTGTGCTTATAAGCTCGAAGTATAGCCTTGAATGCTATGAATGTATACAATAAGTGTGAGCTTTTGAATGAACAGAAGGCTTGCAAAGATTTCAGCAGAGTAACATCTTGGTTAATAGAATAGTATTCGGTCTCTTCTTTCAGCTGCTCTTCTCTGCTATTTATAGGCTTTGCCTCCAACGGTAATATTGAATGCGATTTGAATCTTTCTATCCGTTGTTTGCCACGTCAACATTCTTCTGACATTCGTACACTGTAGCATTTCTGAAATGCGGCGTTCCTGCTGTTCTTTGTAAAATCTGTCGGTGGTTGAGCTACGTCCTTTTCACTGATGACGTGTACAACTGAAAGATCAGCTGATAGGCTATAGCTGAAAATATCACAACTGATGTAGCAACTGATCAGTTTCCAACTGATCAGTCAGCTTTTTTCGTAGGCCTTCGATTATCTTCGAGTTAATCTTCAGTTAGAGGCAACCGATAGTTTGCTCATATTAGATCAGTTACAATCAGTTTTCTTGCTCAGTTAGTTCAATCTATTGAATGCTCAGTTTGTCAAACTTCCGAAATTCAGTTTCCAACAATTTCTCCTTTTTTGGTGTTTGACAAAATTTAGAAAATATGAACTGATCAACTGAACTCATTGTAGATAAAATATTATCTTTTCAATGTACAGATGCGTACAAAGAATGAAAGAATAAAAGAATTTTCTAACTGACTAAAATAATCTTCAAAATCTGCCAAATACTTCAACCTCTAACTGATATTTAAACTTAGCTCTTTTATCAGCTGGTCCTTGATCAGTTGGTTGACAACTGAGTCTCTATTTAGATTGCGTCTGCTGATCTTGTTATTAAGATTGTGTCTGCCGATCTTGTTCTTCTTCTTCTTCTCCTTTTTTGTCAAACACCTCAACCTTCTTGGATAATAAAAGGACATCCGAGGAAACGTTTGAAACGACATTCATCAGATATCTTCCATCAAATCCATTCTCTTTGTGACAACATTTTCTAGATAATCAAATCGTTTGTTGAACATTTCTTGAGTATGGAAGTGAGCTTCAGTAGACTCTCTGTCTGTCCGTATTTGATCCATCTGGAAGAACAAGTTCGTAATATCAGTTGTGACTTGTTGAAGACTTTTGAACGTGTTCTCCTTTATGGAATCAATTTTCATAGTTTGCACCAGTTGGATTGATTTGATGTCAGAAATGGAAGTCATCATACTGACAAGGTTGGTCTGAATAGCCTGAATTTCTTCGAACATTGATTCAGATGCTATTGATATACTAGGAGACATGGCTCCAGAGGTTTCTGGTTCCTGTTCTCTGTTTTCTATATTAAAGATCACCAAGGTCTTGTTAGTTGTTTCAGTTTCAATACTAACCATTTCTAGAACATCTTCTGTTATGGCTTCCTGATGAAGCTGTGGAGGAGAAGAGAGATTTGGATCAGCAATGGTGCTTGAAGGCTCTTCAGTCGGTTGATCAGATGGTTGCTCAGCTGATACGAAGACTAGTTCCTCAGTTGGGTGAACAGCTGAAGCTGTTGTCGGCTCTTCAGTTGGCACCTCATCAGTTATTGTAAAAACTGCATGTTCAGTCGTGGCAGTCGACTGAACTGGCTCTTCAACTGGTTGCAAAATTGTCTGTACCGCTGGTTCTTCAGTTGCAAAAAGTTCTTCAACTGCTCTTGTAGTACTCGATATAAAGTTGAAGTTGTGCAGTTGAGGATGGAGGAGCAGAAGTTTACGGTTGCACATCCTTTGAAGAAGGAGTAGTTACTTGCTCAGAAGATTAAGCAACTGGTTCCTTGGATGACTCTTGCTGTTGAACTGATTGTTCAGCTTGTTCTTCTGATGCAAGATTGTGGGAACCTGCTGGAATAGTCAGTTCTTGATCCAGTTCCCAATGCTTAATCTCCATCTGCAGTGTGATAAGATCATCGTCCAGTTGATCATGAACTGCTTTGTCGTTAAAGGTAGTTGGATTGGTGGGATCAAAATTTGGCGTAGCTGAACAATCATTTGTCTTAACTTCTTTGCACGTACTTGATCAAAGAAGTACTTTTTCCTCTGCAACTCTTGAATGACTGAGGACGCTTTGACCATTTTCAGGACTAGGGTTTCCAGGTCAATAAATTTCATCAAAACTGACTTCTTCTGTAGTTGTCGCGCAAACATTTTAGTCTGAAATCTGACCCATTCATCATAAGCTTTGAGCTTATTCTCAGAAAACTCATTGATCTCATTCCAAATTAGATCAATATGAGTTTGAATCACATTTGTGGGTCTGGACTCTTCAGTCATTTTGCCCTTTCCCTTTGAGTCAGTAAGAGCATGGGGAATACTCAGCCCTGAAGTAGTTGCATCAATCCTTTCTCTAATCACTATCCCTTTGGGTCTGGCAAATGGTAGAAAAGTTCGGCCAGATATAGTGATCAGTGGAGCTTTAACTCCAGCAAGTTTCACTCTATCACCAGATTCGATGATAGTCTCCATTTGATGAGCAGTAGGAGGAGGTAACTGAACCTCAGTTGAATATACAACTAGTATAGCTCTCAAAGGAGTAGCTTGGATTGGTTGTTCAGCTCCAGTTTGCATCAGCCTTTCAGTTGGAATGATGCTTAGTACAGTTGCTGGTTTGGTTTTGTGCGTTCTTGGCTTCTTGGAGATTTTGGGAGAGGGAGTCTTCTCTGAATCAGTTTCACTGACAATCAGTTTGCGTTTGATTGTCTTCTTTTGGACTGTTTTCTTGGCTTTCCTAACTGATTTGGGAGCCTCCTTCGTCCCAATCTCTTTTTTCACTTTAATGAATTTCTCAGGTGAGATGTCCAGCTTGAGCTTCGGCAACTGAACACTCTTGGCATTGAAAATCTTGAATTGGATATCCTCTCATAGGAGTCATCCACCGAACCCTTTCTTTTTATCAAGTAGCTGAGCTGCACTGCAAATCCCTTCGATTACTTTGAAGACTGAAACATATTCTTCAGAAGGTTGAAGATCATACCTTTCCATTGCAGTCTTTTTGCAGTCATGATAGCAGTCATGACTTGAATTTCTCCAGGGTAAGAGCAGCAAAGGATCCTGCTTTTTCCAGTAGTCCTTTGGCCACGATAACAGCCAGTAACTGGATTCTGGCTTCAACTCTTTCTTGGGATCGGAAACTTTGATTTTCCATCCATCAGCAGAAAGTTGAGTATGCATTTCCTCAACATCAGAAGATTTCACCTCAGAGATATTTGCTAGCCCATCAGTAGGCAACTGAAAAAGGTTGCTGAAGGAGTCTTCATCGATTATCAGCAGCTGATTGTTGATAGTAGTAGTGTTGGAAACATAATTTCGGCTGTTTGACAAACTGTTTATTTATTGGACTAACTGATCAAGTAATTGAACTACACAGCTTGCCTAACTGAAGAGTATCGCGTGAATTATCAAAGACAACTGAATCTAGCTAAACTGAACTGACAAAGTAAACTGACTGATCAGTTGGAAACTAATCAGTTGAACCTAACATGACTTTCGAAGATAACTGACTGATCAGTTGGAAAATGGTCAGTTGATTCACTCAGTATGAGCTTATCAGCTACCGCTTATCATCTGATCGTTCAGCTATACACGTCATCAGATGAAAAGGACATTCAACTGACATCAGTACAAAGCACACTGCAACTCGTAGTGGAACGCCGCATTTCAGAGTCTACAGTATACGAATGTCAGAGGAATATTGACGTGGCAATCAACGGATATAATATTCAAATATCATATCAAGTTACCGTTGGAAGAGAAGCCTATAAATAGCTGAAGAGAGCAGCTGAAGAAACGAACGGAACAATTTCAACGCAACTATTCTATTCAAGCTGTTACGCTGGTAAAATCACTACGCAAATCAAAAGCTCACACTTATTAGTTTTATCAGTAGCATTCAAGGCTACATTCCCGAGCTTATTAACACGTTGTAATCTTTGCTAGATTCTTTACGTTGTGCTAAGATCAGTCACGAACTGTAGAAGTTTCTGTTGTAACTAAGAGTTTCAGTTTTGGCAGTGATAAGTCCAAACTGAAGTTGGTCAGTACAACTATTGTATTCGATCAAAGTCTTTTAGTGAAAATCCTATCTTCGTGATAGAATGGGTGACGTAGGAGTTATTCTATTCTCCGAACATCCAGAAACAAACCGTGTGCATTTTATTTCAGTTATCATTTTACTTCAATTATTCTATCTTTCAGTCAGTTTACTTCCGCAACTGTTTTTTCAGTTAAACTGATTGTTATCGACTGACGAGATACCGAGTGTCAGTTTGTCATTAAACTGAACTCAATTTTCGAAAAGAACATAAAATCCGTGAGTGTTTATTCAACTCCCCCTTCTAAACACTTATTACTTTCTAACCGATCCTTTCAAGTGGTATCAGAGCAGTTGTATCTCGTCTCAGAATATTTCTACTCAAATTGTTCATTATGTCTTCTTCAATAAGATCCCAATGTTTTCCAGTGAGGATTTCGATGACTGGAAAATAAGAATGTAGGCTCACTTAGCTGCACAAGATGATGATATGTGGTACGTCATCACTGACGGACCAATGAAAATTCTGAAAGCCAATACAACAGTCGCTATTACTGAAGGGGCACCTCATCGCATAGAAAAGCCCCGAGATGAATGGACGACAGAAGACAAAAGAAAAGCTAATTTGGACAATGTGGCAAAGGATATACTGTACAAAATGCTATACAAAGTAACTTTCAGCAAGATCAAGGTGTGTAAGACAGCTAAGGAGATTTGGGAAATATTGATCCAGCTATGTGAAGGAAATGAACAAACTAAAGAGAATAAACTTTCTGTTGCTGTTCAGAAGTTTGACAATATCAAGATGAGAACTGGAGAATCAATGCATGAGTATGATGAAAGAGTCAGTTGTATCATCAATGAGCTAAATGCACTTGGAAAAGCGTATACCAACAAAGAAGTTGCATTAAAAGTGATCAGAGGTCTTCCCAAGGAGTGGGACGTCAAGAACATGGCAATGAGGGAATCCAAGGATCTAAACAAAGTTGAGCTTCATGACCTATTCGCTGATCTGAAGGCCTATGAGTTTGAGCTGCAAACTCGAGAAGGAGAACCTTCCACTCCAGCAGTCGCAACTGCATTAGCTGCTGTCAGAACAAAACCAATTGGTTCGGTCGAAAAGTCTGCTGATTAACTGAGCAATGATGCAATGTCATTGTTTGTCAAGAAATTTGGAAGGTATATGAGGAAGAATCAAGGAAACTTCCAGAGGCAATACCAGAGAAATCAGCCCAAATAAGAATCTTATGCTTGCTACAACTGTGGAAAATCTGGTCATTTTATAGCAGACTGCCCTAAGCCAAAGAAGGACAGTCGAGGATCAATTGAAAAAGAAAAGAAACCCTATGAGCACAGAAGAAGAACCAAAGATGACAAAAAGACTTTCAGGAAGAAGTATGAGGCACTCTTAGCTGAAGAAAGTAAATCTAAATGAGCAGAAACTGACAGCGAGGAGTCAGAGCCAGAAACCTCATGTAGTTCCAGTGATGGTGAAGAGGAAGTGAAGTGTCTAATGGCTGGTGATACAGAAGTGGTGTCAAGCAGTCAATATGTATTTGACTTCAGCTCAACTGATTTCACTAGAGATGAACTTATTTCGACTCTTCATGACATGGTTAATGAGTACCACAAGCTTGCCTTATCTTTTGAAAAGGCAAGAGCAAAGCAAACTGATCCCATAGACAATAAAACTAAAACTGATGAATCAGTTGATACGTTGAGTCTGAAAAGGGAGATTGCTGAGCTCAATGCTGAAAGAAGCAGGAATCAATCAATGATTCAAAAGTTGATGCTTGAAAATTCAAAGCAAACTGAGCTTATTCAGGCTTGGAACAAATCATCTGTTGCATTAACTGAAATGCTGAACTCAGAGAAATCAGTCACTGATAAAACTTGTTTAGGGTTTAGCAACCAAGATGAAATGTCTCCAAATGATACTCGACCAAAACTGAATATGGACAAGGAGAAATACATTCACTTTGTCAAATCAGTTGTGGTACAAGAACAAACTGAGCCAAATAAACTGGTTGAACAGCCTACTGAAAGTACGAACAAGGCTAGAAGATATGGTATTGGTTATAGCCCAAAAATTTTAACTGATTCACTCAGTCAATCGTCAAAAAGATTTAGCAGAAATTATTCAAATGACTACTCCAATTACTATAACAGCAAGCCAGTTCAGAAAAGATATTGGCTGAACAATCAGTTGAACGAAACTAAATCACATGTTGTCTCATCTGCACACTACACACAAAATACACACAAATCGAGAAAGACCATATGGAATATAGCAACTGGACAGTCAGTCAGACTAATCCAAGTCTGGGTTCCTAAAGGACTAATCAGTTTAGGACCCAAATAGAAATGGGTACCAAAATTATATCTTGTGTAATTGCAGATAACAGGTACAAGCAAGGAATCAATCTGGTACTTGGATAGTGGCTGCTCACGACACATGACAGGGGATGCAAGTTTGCTATCCCAAGTGATCAAATATACTGGACCAAACATCAGTTTCGGAGATAACTCTAAAGATAAAACTGTGGGTAAGGGTAAGCTTATCCATGATAACTTTACAATTAAAGATGTTTTGTTAGTTGAGAACTTAAAGTATAACCTGATAAGAATTAGTCAGTTATGCGACAATGATTTCTCAGTTCAGTTTGATAAACACACTTTTTCAGTTAGAGACTCAACTGGTGAAGTCATTTTAACTGGAAATCGTTGTGGAAATACTTACAAAGAAAGTTGGACTGAACAACCTTATGCACCAGTATGTTTTATTGCTTCAAAATCTTTAAAAAACTTGTTGTGGCATAAGAGGTTAAACCACTTAAACTTTAAATCTATTGCCTATCTGAGCAAACACGATCTTGTAACTGGTCTGCCCAAAACAGATTTTTCAAAAGATAAAATTTGTTCAGCATGTCAGTTTGGAAAGCAAGTAAGATCTACATTTAAAAACAGAGGTAGTAAATCATCTTCCCGATGCTTAGAGCTGTTACATATGGATCTTTTTGGTCCAATACCAGTCATGAGTTTAGGGGAATGAAATACACTTTAGTGGTTGTGGATGATTTTTTAAGATTTACTTGGGTTATTTTTTTCAAATCCGAGGACCAAACTGCTACACAACTGATTAAGCTTTTCAAAAGACTATATAATGAAAAATCAGTTGGGATTGATCGAATAAGGTCTGACAGAGGGACTGAGTTCATCAATCAAAATCTTTCAAATTTTTTAAAAGATACTGGAATCAAGCATGAGCTTTCTGCAGCTAGAACACCTCAGCAAAATGGTGTAGCTGAGAGAAGAAATCGGACACTAAAAGAAGCTGCTAGAACAATGCTTGCTGATTCTGGTATTTCTCAAAGATTTTGGGCTGAAGCAGTAAACAGTGCGTATTACACTCAGCACAGATCTATGATTAATAAGAATCACTTGAAAACACCTTATGAGATCTGCAATAGAAGAAAAAGTGTGGTTTCTTATTTCAAGATATTCGGCTGCAGATGTTTTATTTTTGACAATGGTAAAAATCATTTAAAAATCTTTGATGCCAAATCTGCAGAAAGAATATTTCTTGGATATTCTTCAGTTAGCAAAGCTTATAGAGTTTTTAATAAAAGTTCTTTAAATGTTGAAGAATCTATCCATGTTGTTTTTGAAGAAAACGTACTAACTGATAAGCCAACTGATCCAGTTGAGCTAGTTCATAAATTTACAGAGATCAGTTTGGAGGACGATGAAGAAGAGGACAATCATATCAATCAAAACAACCTCCACACCTGAACCTGAAATACTAGATCAATCAGTTCAACAGGAACTTGTTCCTAACAATCAATTGGTGGAACAAACAGAAGATATTCTGTTACAAACTGATACAGTTCCAATTGAAACTTAAAACATTCAGTTGCCAGCAGAAACACCTACAAACTTGGATACAATAAACGCTAAACTCAGATGGAAGAAATCACATCTTCCTGAATTGGTGATAGGTAATCCATTTGATCCGGTAAGAACAAGAAATCAGATGCTCAATTTATTTATTCATTCAGCTTTTGTATCGCAATTGGAACCGAAGAAAACTGATGAAGCCCTTGCTGATCCAAACTGGATAAATGCAATGCAAGAGGAGCTGAATCAGTTTACCAATAACAATGTCTGGAACCTAGTTCCAAGACCACTTTCAAAAACTGTTATAGGTACAAAATGGGTGTACAGGAACAAACTGAACGAAGATGGTTTAGTTGTGCGCAACAAGCCGAGACTGGTAGCACAAGGATATAGGCAGGAAGAAGGAATTGACTATGATAAAACGTATGCACCAGTTGCAAGACTGGAAGCTATCAGAATATTCCTTGCCTATGCATTATTCAAGAATTTCAAAGTCTACCAGATGGATGTAAAGAGTGCATTCCTGAATGGTCAGCTGCAAGAAGAAGTCTACGTGGAACAACCTCCAGGTTTTGTCAATCATCTTTTTCCTGATCATGTCTCTACCATTTGAACAAAGCCTTATATGCTCTGAAACAATCTCCAAGAGCTTGGTATGAAACTCTTTCAAAATTCCTAACTGATCATGACTCTTCAGTTGGATCAGTTGATAAGACTCTATTCAAATTCTCTAAGAATGATCATATTTTACTTGTTCAAATTTATGTTGATGATATTATATTTGGGTCAACTAATCCCAAATTATGCGAGAAGTTTGCTAAGTTGATGCATGAAAAATTTGAAATGAGCATAATGGGTGAACTGACATTTTTCCTTGGACTGCAAGTGAAACAACTGAAAACTGGTATTTTTATCAGTCAGACAAAATACACGAATGAGTTGCTCAAGAAATTTGGCATGGAATCAAGTTCAGCAGCAAGCACTTCCATGAGTTCATCAGTCAAAATGGACAATGATCAAGGGGGAATATCAATTGAGGTGACATTATACAGAGGTTTAATAGGTTCATTATTGTACCTAACTGCTAGTCGTCCTGATATTGTATTTGCTGTTTGCATGTGTGCTCGATTTCAAGCAAATTCTAAACAATCACATTTCTCAGCTGCCAAATGAATTCTAAAATATCTCAAAGGAACACAAAATGTGGGATTATTGTATACTAAAGACTCTACTCTCAATTTAGTTGGATATTCAGATGCAGATTATGAAGGATGTAAGCTAGATCGAAAAAACACCAGTGGATCTTGTCAGTTTCTACGAGACAGACTGATCTCTTGGTTCAGCAAGAAGCAAACATCCATAGCAACTTCACGACTGAAGCAGAATACCTTGCTGCTGGAAGCTGCTGTGCTCAACTGCTCTGGGTTCAGCAACAACTGAGAGATTATGTGGTTGACGCTAAAGAATCGCCCATATTCTGTGATAATACAAGCATGATTGCTATTACCTACAATCCAGTTCCTCACTCGAGGACCAAGCATATAGATGTCAGGCATCACTTCATCAGAGATCATGCCTTGAAGAAGGACATCAGACTGGAATATGTCTCAACTGAGTAGCTAGCAGCTGATATCTTCACCAAACCCTTGCCCGAGACTAAGTTTTCTCACTTTCACAATATACTTGGTTTAATTGATTTATCCTAATCAGTTTTACTGCTTATATATCAGCTGTTAATTAATTTATGATATCTATCAGCTCGTCAGGTTGTTATTTGTCAGCTATTATGATTAAGTTCGTCATTTACTTTTCAACTGATGAGATTAACTATTGCAGAAAAAATAAAACACAAAGTTAAACCAAAATGAGCTTTTTATTTACTTAAAAAAATTATTACGGATTACATCGGAAAATACTTCCTCAAAGAAAGACCTCCACTTGTTCAACCAACGGGTTATATCTCCAGTGGAAGTCTTAAGGAAGCTATCAGAGACAGCTATACGCTCCAGGATCTTCCTTTCCTTGTGGAGCATCAGCTGGTAGACATAGTCATCTTCAAAGATGTTCACCATCTCGGCAACGTGCAAACGCTCCCGATACTTCTCCAGTTTTGCCACCAGTCTAGGAGTGTTAGCTTCTCCACACTCATATAGAAACTGGACTCCTTGCAGCTCCTCCCAGTAGCGAAGGATCTTTTGGAAGACTTCATCTTCCATATCAGCTTTTCGCTTTTTCAGAGCTGCGCTCATGAATTCTTCAGCGATATCTGGAGTCTTTTAGCTACCTGCACCTGCCATTCTAGGTGTTGAATATTATTAGCTGATATGTTTGAAACTAACTGAGCTACTCTTATTTATAGCACAGGGTCAAGGAAGATGAAAGGACAAAGTCACTACAGCTGACGATTAACCTTCTAAGCATAAGATTTAATTTAATTTGTCTTGCTTAAGTTCTCGTAATATTTATATGCATTTATTAAGAAGGAATATTGGTTTTAAGAGGTTAACTGAGAAGACAGGGATTAGTAAATCTTCAACTGAAAGGACACAGTTGTACAACTGATCGTTCAATTGATTATTTCACTAATCTTCCCACATACGTTAACCAATTAACCATTTTGTATTCCAAATTAAGTGACGTGACTGACTGTTTTCACATTAAATGATCAATAGTAATTTGCTACGTGGACCCACATGATCCATGTATTTACTATACACGTTTTTACCACACGAACGCACGTCTTTTACTAAAAATTTCCTGGACTGACACGTGTCCAATAATTCGAACAGTCACGTACATAAGCACTTTACCCGCTCCATTTCAGTTCTACTTCCTTAGGCTTATCTAAAATTTTCATAGCAAAAGCAAATTCAAGCTTTCTTTTTCGCAGGAAATCATTCAGTTCTAATAGCAAATCAAATTCCCGCTCACATGCGATGTCAAGAACATCTTTCTGAAGCTCGAATCAACTGGGCTGAGGACATTCTTGGGGCAATCTTCACAGGAAATCTACCCAAAGGAACTTCAAGACTTCTACTCAAATGGATATATCAATTCTGATGGAAGCATCACTTCTACTGTCAATGGTCAGTTGTTGACCATCACTGAAGATTCTTTTGAAGAAATATTCTTGTTGCCTTCTGATGGACTGGCACACCTTGCAGATGTCAAAGCATCTGATGTCGAAGAAATGCAAACCCTACTCTCTGCTGATGGACGAAAAATCAAAGTTTCCGATCCAAAGAAGGAACTGAAGCACGAAGTTCAGTTGCTGGCTGATATTGTATCTAAAGGGCTATTGGCGAAGGCATGATCTTTTGCTGCTTTGAATTTGGAGAAGACTTAACTGGAAGCACCTTATCTTCAACATCTTGAAGAATATGTTTCAATCCACCAAGCAGTTCAAAGGATTTGTAGTTCAGCTGAGTTATTTGATGAAAGTCAAAGGGTTGGTGGCTGATGATTCAGAGAGATCATCAAAATTCAAAGTTTTCAATGCCAAAAATGTTCAGCCACCAAAGGCTAAACTGGACATCTCTCCTGATCAGTTTGTGAAGATCAAAAAGGAGATTGGGACGCAGCAGGCTGCTCCCAAGTCAGTTAAAAAGGCCAAGACTCTAGCACAACTAAAGACTACCAAGAGGAAGTTGATCGTCAGAGAATCTGACTTGGAGAAAACACCATCTCCTAAGATTACCAAGAAGCCAAGGACGTTGAGAACCAAACCTGCTGCTATAGTTGAAGCTATACCAACTGAAAGATTGATGGAATCAACAGCTCAACAGCCAATCCAGGCTGTTCCTCTGAAAGCAGTTATAGCTGAACCCTCAACTGAGGATTAGTTATCTCTATCTCTCATTCTCCCAAAGAAGACAACGGTCACCGAACTAGGTGAGAAGAAGAAAGTTGTTTGAGTAAAGGCTCCCATGATTACCATCTCTGGTTTTACCCCTTTGCCTACTGTCAGATCAAAAGGGATAGTGATCAGAGAACAAGTTGATGCTACTACTTCAGGACTGAGCATTCCTCATGTCCTGTCTAACCCTAAAGGCAAAGGCAAAATGCAAGAAGATCCTAGGCCAACAAACGCCATTCAAACTCACATTGATCTTATCTGGGAAGAGATCAATGAATTTTCAGCAAATAAGCTCAAAACCTATGATACATGAGTAAAGTTTCGAACGCATGTCTTCGCCAAGGAACTACAGAGAAAATCCAAGCTGAAGAAATTCATTAAGTTGGAAAATGCAGTGTTGAGAGTGGTTAAGGCACCAACCATTGTTCAAGCGTTGGAACGGAAGAACTACTTCTTCAATAAGTTGAGAGCTAAAAAGCTACAGAAGATAGTTGCTCAAGTGAAACAGAACTTGATCCTACCAGTCCAACTGCATTTAATGACAGTTTAGTCAGTTGCCGTGACTGAATCAAGAACTGGTCTTTCCAGAAGCTTTACAAGATTTATCTTCAGAAGATTTAACTGAAGAACCTGCCGAGAAGGCAATTTTTGAAGAAACTGAGCAGCCAGTTTAGTCAGTTGCCGTGACTGAATAGGCAATTTTTGAACAAACTGAAGAGCCAGTCCAGGATGTGCCACAATCCTCTGGTGCTAATCATCCCAAGTATTCAGAAGCTGACTTGACACTTGCTAATATTGATAAAATCATTCAGTCAGTGGTACAAGAATCTCAAGCAGATGAACTTATTTCTGAATCAGTTGATCATTCAACTGATCAAGCAGCTCAAGAGGCTCCTATCCTAACTGAAGAACCAGTTCAGCCTGTTGTCTCTGCTGAACCAGATGATCAAACTAATGTGCTAGCTTAGTCTTCACCTCCTCAGGATCTAATAGAAGTGACTGAAACAGATGTTCCAGTACAGACTATTGCTGAGACGGTAGTATCTGACAGGACCTTGGTAGTCTTTGATCAAGTCTCAAAGGAACAGGAACCTGGAACGTCTGGACAGTCACCTCCTCATTCTTCCACGGATATTGACTTAGTTCTTGAAAAAATTCAAGATATACAGAATAACATGGATAAAATGCTTTCTGCCATTTCCAAGATTCAGCATACGCAACTAGCTCATACTCTGAAACTGGAACATTCAGAAGCATTCAACTCAGAGAAACTAAAGGGAATTCACGCTACTGTGACCTCTATCTCCTTTGCAGTAGAAGAAATCAGAAAGAATAGAGGTATAGCTGAAAGTCTCTCCCTGACTCAAGATGTAATCAGCAAGAGAGTTGAATTTGTGGAGACATCTGTTTCCAGAAAGTTAGACTTGATGCAGACTACTATGCTCAACGCAGTCTCAGACGTATCTACTTCTGTTACAGTTCTATCAACCGACGTTAAGAGATTATCTATCAGAATGGAGACGTTTGACAAAAAAGGGGAAGAGACCTAAGCTTAGATGGATTGCTAAGATGGTTTCATTTTTGCAAATTATTTTATTCTTTCATTCATTGTACAAATCTGTACACGACAGCTGTTATTTTATCTACAACTAATTTTAAGGACGTCTATAAGGTCAATTGATCAGTTATTACTTGCTTAGTTTTGTCAAACACCAAAAAGGAGGAAATTGTTGGAAACATAATTTCGACTGTTTGACAAACTGTTTATTTATTGGACTAATTGATCAAGTAATTGAACTACAAAGCTTGCCTAACTGAAGAGTATCGCGTGAATTATCGAAGGCAACTGAATCTAGCTAAACTGAACTGACAAAGTAAACTGACTGATCAGTTGAACCTAACAGGGCTTTCGAAGATAACTGACTGATCATTTGGAAAATGATCAGTTGATTCACTCAGTATGAGCTTATCAGCTACCGCTTATCAGCTGATCGTTCAGCTATATATGTCATCAGATGAAAAGTACATTCAACCGACATCAGTACAAATCAGACTGCAACTCGTAGTGGAACGCCGCATTTCAGAGTCTACAATGTACGAATGTCAGAGGAATATTGACGTGGCAATCAACGGATATAATATTCAAATATCATATCAAGTTACCGTTGGAAGAGAAGCCTATAAATAGCTGAAGAGAGCAGCTGAAGAAACGAACGGAACAATTTCAACGCAACTATTCTATTCAAGTTGTTACGCTGTTAAAATCACTACGCAAATCAAAAGCTCACACTTATTAGTTTTATCAGTAGCATTCAAGGATACATTCTCGAGCTTATTAGCACGTTGTAATCTTTGCTAGATTCTTTACGTTGTGCTAAAATCAGTCACAAATTGTAGAAGTTTTTGTTGTAACTAAGAGTTACAGTTTTGGCAGTGATAAGTTCAAACTGAAGTGGGTCAGCACAACTATTGTATTCGATCAAAGTCTTTTAGTGGAAATCCTATCTTTGTGATAGAAGGGGTGACATAAGAGTTATTCTATTCTCCGAACATCCAGAAACAAACCGTGTGCATTTTATTTCAGTTATCATTTTACTTCAGTTATTCTATCTTTCAGTCAGTTCACTTCCGCAACTGTTTTTTTCAGTTAAACTGATTGTTATCGACTGACAAGATATCGAGTGTCAGTTTGTCACTAAACTGAACTCAATTTTTGAAAAGAACATAAATTCCGTGAGTGTTTATTCAACCCCCCTTCTAAACACTTATTACTTTCTAACCGATCCTTTCAAGTAGTGATATTGCCATCAGCAGAGATAAATCCAGTGGCATAGAGATCTTGAATCTATTTAGGATAAATATATTGAGAAGATAATCCCAGAAAGGTCTTCAGACCAGTAGCTTCCAGTTTTAGGAATACATTCTTGATATCCTCGTCTTGAACAGACAGGACTGAATCAAAGTCAGTCGCCATTGCGTTCAAAATGTATGCTGGTACTTGATTTGCCATTTCTGAGAGTTTGATTATGTGAAAGAAAGGAAGCTTTGTGTATGGGTTTGCTCTGTAGACTTAAATGTTCGTAAAAAAGAACTGAAATGTAGCGGGTTAATGTACTTATGTATGTGACTGTTCAAATTTTTGGACATGTATCAGTCCAAGAAAACTTGAATAAAAGCGTGTATACGTGTGATGAAATCGTGTGTAGAATATAAATGGACTACGAGGGACCACATTTCAAATTACTATACATTGAAAGACATCAATTAATGCATAATTATCAATCACATCTCTTAATTTGGAATATATATCGAATAATCAGTTAACTTATTGGATAAGATCAGTTCGATCAGTAGCTGAGTGATCAGTTGAAAACTGAGCCAGTTCAGTCGAAGATCAACTGACTATTGCCTTATCAGTTAACCAATTAAATTCGTCATTCTCCCTAAATAAATGCATAATTTAATCTGAAAAATAAAATGACGGTTATAATAATGATGCGTAAAAATAAAAAAAATCTTATTATCAGAAGATGAATCGTCCGGAATAATGATTGCGTCGCTTCAGATGCCTCACATCTCAGCTATAAATAAGAGTGAATGAGTTAGACATCAAGTATCAGTAGATAAAGCAAAACAAGTGAATAGCAATGGACAAAGCAGGGAGTTCCACACAGCCAGACCTCGCGGAGGAGTTCATGAAGTCTGTGGTTGCTGCTAGGAAGGCTGTGATGGAGGATAGTATCTTTGAAAAGATACTGAAGCTCTGGATGAAAATCCAAGAACTCCAAACCTCCTTTAAGGAAGGAGAGGTTGCTACCCCTAAAAGGGTGGCAATACAGAAGAAGTATCGGCGGCGCCTTTGCGTCGCTGATAATGTGGACATCTTCACAGATGAAGGTGTCTACCTTCTGCTCCTCCTCAAGAAGCGGAGGACTCTGAGGAAGATCGCTTTCTCAGAAGACTTCATAAGGACCTCTACTGGAGGATTAACCATGTGGTTGACCTTCTGGAGGTCCGCAGTTAAAAAAAAAATCAACCTTGTACGCTCCTCCTACAATAAATAAAATTATTATTATGTTTTAATGTTGCCTTACTCTTACTGTCTTTTTTATTTTCTGCATACTAACTGTTGAAAATGAATAAACAACAAGATAATAACATAAGGGAAATTATATTAAGACAAGTCGATTAAGCCAAGAATGTTGCGAAAGTGAGAAAACTTAGTCTCGGGTAATGGCTTTCTGAAGATATCTGCTGCTTGTTGTTCAGTTGGTATGTATTCCAGTCTGATTTCTTTCTTCAGAGCATGATCTCTGATAAAGTGATGCCTGACATCGATATGCTTGGTCCTTGAGTGAAGAACTGGATTGTATGTTATTGCAATCGTGCTTGTATTATCACAAAAAATTTGTGATTCTTTTGCAATGACTCCATAGTTTTTCAGTTGTTGCTGAATCCAAAGCAGTTGGGCACAGCAGCTTCCAGCAGCAAGATATTATGCTTCAGTTGTGGAAGTTGCTATGGATGTTTGCTTCTTGCTGAACCAAGAGATTAGTCTGTCTCCTAGAAACTGACATGACCCACTAGTGCTTTTACGATCTAGCTTACATCCTGCATATTCTTGTTCTACAAGCCTCGCCTTGTTGCGCATAACTGAACCATCTTCGTTCGGTTTGTTTCTGTATACCCACTTTGTACCTATAATAGTTTTAAAAACTGGTCTTGGAACAAAATTCCAGACATTGTTATGGGTAAACTGATTTAGCTCTTCTTGTATGGCATTTATCCAGTTAGGATAAGCAAGAGTTTCATCAGTTTTCTTTGGTTCCAGTTGGGAAACAAAGCCTGAATGAATAAATAAATTAAACATTTGATTCTGAGTTCTTACCGGATCAGATGGATTACCTATCATCAATTCTTGAGGATGTAATTTCTTCCATCTGTACTCGGAATTTGTTGTGTCCATCTCAGCAACTGCTTCAGTGGGCAACTGAATATTTTCTTTAGTTTCAGTTGGTGCTTTATCAGTTGGTAACTGAGTATTATCATGTTGCTCCACCAACTGATTATCAGTAACAATTTCTTGTTTAACTTATTGATCCAACACTTATGGTTCTGGTGTTTGAAGGATATTTTGATTAATGTGATTCTCCTCTTCATTATCATCCTCCAAACTAATATCTGTAAAGCGATCAACTAGCTCAACTGAATCAGTTGGCTTATCAGTTAGCACAGATTCATCAAATACCACATGATAGACTATTCTATATTCAAAGTGCATTTGTTAAAAACTCTGTAAGCTTTACTAAATGAAGAATACCCAAAAAATATTATCTCTACAGATTTAGCATCAAAAGCTTTTAAATTATTTTTGTCATTATCAAGAATAAAACATTTGCAGCCGAATATCTTGAAGTAAGAAACCACACTTTTGCTTCCATGTCAGATCTCATACGGTGTTTTCAAATGATTCTTATTAATCATTGATCAGTTCTGAGTGTAACATGCAGTGTTTACTGCTTCTGCCCAAAACCTTTGAGAAATACCAGAATCAACAAGCATTGTTCTAGCAGCTTCTTTAAGGGTTCGATTTCTTCTCTTAGATACACCATTTTCCTGAGGGGTTCTTGCTGCTGAGAGCTCATGCTTGATCTCAATATTTTCTAAAAACAGTAAAAGATTTTGATTGATGAATTCAGTCCCTCGATCAGACCTTATTCGATCATCCCAACTGATTTTTCATTTAATAGTCTTTTGAAAATCTTAATCAGTTGTCCAGCAGTTTGGTGTTTGGATTTGAGAAAAATAACCCAAGTAAATCTTGTATAGTCATCCACGACTACAAAGGTGTATTTCATTCCCCCTAAGCTTATGACTGGTATAGGACCAAAAAGATCCATATGGAGCAGTTCTAAGCATCTGGAAGATGATTTACAACCCTTGTTTTTAAATGAATATCTTACTTGTTTACCAAACTGACATGGTGAACAAATTTTATCTTTTGAAAAATATATTTTGGACAAACCAGTTACAAGATCATGGCTACTCAGATACGCAATAGACTTAAAGTTTAGGCGGTTCAACCTCTTATGCCACAACATGTTTTTAGAAGATTTGGAAGCTATAAAACAAACTGGTGCATAAGGTTGTTCGGTCCAACTGACTTTGTAATTGTTCCCACAACGATTGCCAGTTATGATGACCTCATCAGTTGAGTCTCTAACTGAACAAGTATGTCTGTCGAATTGAACTGAGAATTTATTGTCGCATAACTGACTGGTGCTAATCAAGTTATACTTTAAATTCTCAACAAGTAAAACATCATTAATTGTAAAGTTACCATGGATAAGCTTACCCTAACCCACAGTTTTACCTTTGGAGTTGTCTCCAAAACTGATGCTTGGACCAGTGTATTTGATCAGTTGGGATAGCAAATTTGCATCCCTTGTCATATGACGCGAACATCCACTGTCCAGATACCCGATTGATTCTTTGATTGTACCTGCCACCTGCAATCACACACAATAAATAACTTTGGTACCCACATCTATTCGGGTCCTAAACTGATTAGTCCTTTAGGAACCCAGACTTAGATCGGTTTAACTGACTTCCCAGTTGCTGTGTTCCAAATGGTGTTTCTCGGCTTGTGTGTACTTGGTGTGTAGTGTGTAGATGAAGCAATATGAGCTTTAGCTTATGTCGTCTGATCATCTACACAGTCATTGTTGGATCAAAGGTATGGGTTGTGAGGTTCATGGGCTTTCCATGTGAGTGAATGGAAATGTGGAAATGTGGGTTTGTCCCACATTGGAAAAAAAAATTGGTATAGTTAAGTTTATATTGTGTTACACTTTATGGAGGTATAACAATTATTGGTCAAGATGCTCTCTCTCGCGCACTCCGGCGCAGGGGGTGCAAATAATGGGCCCGATTTGCAGTGGAAAAAGGCTTGGCTTGTGTGCAAGTGTACGAGCGCCACCTGGGTGCGTCGAATGTCGGACCGATCAAGGAAAAAATCGCCTAGCTAGTCTATGCCATCTTTTGTTATTATTTTTTTCTGTTGAGACCTTTTACATGCTCTTGTGACCTTTCGCATGGCTTGGCTTTTGGTGCTTCATTTGCCCCAACTCTTGGTGCTTCATCTACCATCTTTAAGGCAACCTTTGGCCTTCATATGGATGGTATTGACATGTATAAATAGGGGATGTGCCTAGCCAAGAATAACACACCGAAATCCACTTTCTCCTACATTCTGCTTCTACCTTGCTGCTACTCTGCCTGCTTTGCTGCTGCTCTGTTCCTTTCTCGTCCACTGATAAAGTTCAGGTATTGCTTTTGTTTGCTAGCATAGTGATTTGTGCTACGACACTGCTAGTCTGCCCGTTGTATCCTTGGAAACAAACATCCGCTGGAACCTCAAAGCACATCCCGGAGGGGACGAATCTGTTTAAAGAAACTGTACAAGCTACAGGCCTCGGTTTGGTTTTATTTTCCTTTGCACAATAATCATACTGTTAATAACACACTTGTTTCGGTTAATGCTTTATCTTTACGAGTTCGTTTCTACGCTACTGTTATTACCATTAGTTCCAACAGTCATCGGAAGTACTGTGTTTAGCGTCCGAAATGAGCTTGACAATCACTCTAGTTTTTCAAAATCTGCTATTAGTTAGTTCCGAATAAGTGTTACATATAAAAGTTGTAGATCATTAAAAAATACAACCGTCAGAAAAATCTCAACCGCACGTGGTTGCCAGAGCAGCTCCTCGAGTCGACGCACTAATACACGCACTGACCAGAATTCGGATTTTACATTTTTCGTTCTTTTTCCAACATAATTCTGGCCACCTAGTAAAATTTCGTAATTTTCAGACATGTCTTTGATTTAATATGAATTTATCAAAAAACTACTCGGAACAAGTTTTGTACAAAAATTAATTTTAAAATATTCCAAAATCTGCTCATGATTCTACCCGGTCTAAAATTACTTTAATTATATTTATATGAAATTATCTTTGATTGGATTGAAACCAAGATGAAAAGGTAAGCTACCAAGGTGAGGTTTACTACCGCTTTCTTCATTTATGGTCTTTTTGGCATTCGACCTGGAATTTACCGTATTACTGATTGACTGACTGACTAAATGAATGATTGGAGCTCTGGAAAACAGTCTATGTACCAGAATGATAGTCCACTGGACAACACGGCTTCGGTCCGGAAATATGAGTCCAATAAACAACGAGTTTTAACCTGGTATATAGTTCATCTGAACAACGTGACTTCGGTCCAAAAATATGAGTTCATCTTGGCTCGTAAATGATAGATTGTACCAAATCTTATTTGAATACATGGGAAAAAATATTACACTGAATGTTGGAGGCAGTCACCTTTTTAGCCTACGATATATACTTCAGAGTCCTAAACAGTCACCGTATTTTATTTGGCAAGATATTTCTGTAACGATACTTTACTACTGATACATATCATCAAATATTGAATTACTACAATGAGATATTATTTTTTGACTTTGTATAAATATATAAGCCCAATTTTATTTCCTCACTGAATCTCTAAAGACCTAATCTCTATTTATTTTCTATTTATTTTAAATTCTAAATATAGTGTGACGTACCGTACATTTACTACTTAATATTTGCGGAAAAATCAAAAATTTTCTTAAATGTAAACATCCATACGGTCGTCAACTCATCGTGCATAAAAAAATATATATCTTTGAAATCATCCGTCACCAATAAAATTTTGCTAAACGAAAAGCTTGCTCAAAACATCTCGCAACAAAACATAAAATCAAAGTATTAATATTTTCATGTTTAAAATCTTAAAATAACGTGGGCGGTCCTCGGGTCTAGCCTTCCGCTATGTCCAAGCCTGCTCCTTGGTCCCCACCTCCTGTCTCCTCATGAACATCCTCACCTGCATCGATCAAGTCTAGTGAGTCTAAAGACTCAACACGTATAAACTGGAAGTAGCGAATACTACGTAATAAAACCACACGCAACTTCAAAATAGAGCATACATACTGAAAACTTGAACGTGCGTATTAAAACTTGAACATACGTACATACATACTTAGACGGGCCATAACTTAAACTTTGCATAAACATGCTGCATACTTGAACATACATAGCTTCATCATTTTGCGAAGAGAATGTTTCAAAGCAAGTGACCCATAACATAATTCGCCTGATCAGACTAAACCACAGTACTGGGCTGACAGGAACGTATCCACTGCCACATACATGACATCACCGTTCATAATTTAACGGGCTGATTGATCTCCGTTCATAATTTAACGCTTTCCAATCTCGATCTAAACCCGTTCATAATTTAACGGGCGGATTGGTCTCCGTTCATAATTTAACGCTTTCCAATCCTAAACATAATTTGATCACAAGACATTTAGCATACCTCAAAAACTTGAAATTATTTTCTTTGCACGTCAACATACTTACTTGGCGTTGAGGGATTCGTTGGACTTCGATTAGGGCCGTTGCTGCACATACTAACGTGAATTCAAAGTTTAACTTGTATAACTTCGACGTAAATATTATGCTTACTTACGAGCTCATTCAATTTCTGAGGACGTTCTAAAATTCCCATGACTCGACCTTATAAAGCATCGTAATAAACCATGACATCACCCTCAAAGCATACTATAAATTTTTCCCAAAATGTGAAGGACACGGACCCCGTGCCTACATCCGTGTATGGGTCCGTGTAGGTTCGGGTAAGAAGGACTTTGAAAAGAAGGGTAGACACGGACCCCGTGTCAAGGTCCGTGTAGGGGTCCGGGTAGCCTCGCAAATTTTGACACCGAAAAGAAACAAAGGCACGGACCCCGTGCCCTGGTCTGTGTGGGGGTCCGTGTCGGCACGCAAAAATGACACTGACGAGGAAACAAAGGCACGGACCCCGTGCCAGGGTCCGTCCATGGGTCCGTGTACCTGCGAGACAAGCCAACATACGAAAATTCTGAACAGGTTTTGCTTAACATTCTAGACTCGATCGAACGGACCATGAATCGACACCACGAGGCCATCTTAGGATACTACATCAATGACTCGAACCTATACGATTGTCCCCAACGCAACCACATGTCCCAAATAACCCAATANTGTGACGTACCGTACATTTACTACTTAATATTTGCGGAAAAATCAAAAATTTTCTTAAATGTAAACATCCATACGGTCGTCAACTCATCGTGCATAAAAAAATATATATCTTTGAAATCATCCGTCACCAATAAAATTTTGCTAAACGAAAAGCTTGCTCAAAACATCTCGCAACAAAACATAAAATCAAAGTATTAATATTTTCATGTTTAAAATCTTAAAATAACGTGGGCGGTCCTCGGGTCTAGCCTTCCGCTATGTCCAAGCCTGCTCCTTGGTCCCCACCTCCTGTCTCCTCATGAACATCCTCACCTGCATCGATCAAGTCTAGTGAGTCTAAAGACTCAACACGTATAAACTGGAAGTAGCGAATACTACGTAATAAAACCACACGCAACTTCAAAATAGAGCATACATACTGAAAACTTGAACGTGCGTATTAAAACTTGAACATACGTACATACATACTTAGACGGGCCATAACTTAAACTTTGCATAAACATGTTTCATACTTGAACATACATAGCTTCATCATTTTGCGAAGAGAATGTTTCAAAGCAAGTGACCCATAACATAATTCGCCTGATCAGACTAAACCACAGTACTGGGCTGACAGGAACGTATCCACTGCCACATACATGACATCACCGTTCATAATTTAACGGGCTGATTGATCTCCGTTCATAATTTAACGCTTTCCAATCTCGATCTAAACCCGTTCATAATTTAACGGGCGGATTGGTCTCCGTTCATAATTTAACGCTTTCCAATCCTAAACATAATTTGATCACAAGACATTTAGCATACCTCAAAAACTTGAAATTATTTTCTTTGCACGTCAACATACTTACTTGGCGTTGAGGGATTCGTTGGACTTCGATTAGGGCCGTTGCTGCACATACTAACGTGAATTCAAAGTTTAACTTGTATAACTTCGACGTAAATATTATGCTTACTTACGAGCTCATTCAATTTCTGAGGACGTTCTAAAATTCCCATGACTCGACCTTATAAAGCATCGTAATAAACCATGACATCACCCTCAAAGCATACTATAAATTTTTCCCAAAATGTGAAGGACACGGACCCCGTGCCTACATCCGTGTATGGGTCCGTGTAGGTTCGGGTAAGAAGGACTTTGAAAAGAAGGGTAGACACGGACCCCGTGTCAAGGTCCGTGTAGGGGTCCGGGTAGCCTCGCAAATTTTGACACCGAAAAGAAACAAAGGCACGGACCCCGTGCCCTGGTCTGTGTGGGGGTCCGTGTCGGCACGCAAAAATGACACTGACGAAGAAACAAAGGCACGGACCCCGTGCCAGGGTCCGTCCATGGGTCCGTGTACCTGCGAGACAAGCCAACATACGAAAATTCTGAACAGGTTTTGCTTAACATTCTAGACTCGATCGAACGGACCATGAATCGACACCACGAGGCCATCTTAGGATACTACATCAATGACTCGAACCTATACGATTGTCCCCAACGCAACCACATGTCCCAAATAACCCAATACTCCATAAACAAAACCTTTGACAGAAAATGGTTTACACGGCTACTCGTTCTCTCAAGAGCCTAACGACGTGAAAGGACACACCAATATACATCCCAACGTCATGCTGAATATACCTAGACGCAGCAACGATCACCCGTCGATCCCTAACGAAGCCTGCAACCATTATACTTCAAGAACGCATCAACATCATAATTTTCTGAAAATGCAGTTTGAGCAGTCCCACGAAAAACACCATAACTCACTTAATTTTTATCCAAATAACTCGAATTTTATATCAAATCGAAGGTATGAAAAAGTTCTACAATTTTTGAATTGAAAGTTTTCCCAGAAAAGCGACCAAAAAATTGCAGTATTTGAATTGACAGCAAAAACGTAAAATTTGTGATCCAAAATCGTTTCAAAATTTATCTAAACATGATTGCTCAAACTTCTACACGTCACACATATATTTTACACATAAATAACAACACAACGCATACTACGACAAGATCGATGCTGAAATAACAGAATATACGTGCCTTGTGATGATAAACTTTACCGAAACGGCGATACCGAAGCGGAAACGGAGCGAGGGTTGATCCGGGACGATCGTGCAACGATTTTCTTGAAACAAAACTCACGAAAAATTGCTGGAGAAATAAAAGGAGAGGGGCGCCTGCTGAAGGTTCTTAGAACCCTAAAATTTTTTCTTCTCAAAATAATAAAATTCTGAACTGAAACTTGTGTGTGTGTGTGTGTGTGTTATACGGTTTCTAGTGTGTGAAAAAGTGTGTGTGTGGGTGATTATAGTATTAACGTGTGTGTGTGTTTAATTAGGAGTCATTAGTGTTAATTTAACTAATAAAAATACTAATAAAAAGGTTAACCCACACTAATTTTAAACAAACTCCTAATTTAAAATAACACACACAAAAATGATAATTTTAAAAGTTTTAAACTCTTAAATCACTAACCACATAAATAAGGCTTTTAAATTGCTAAACTAAATAAATTATTTAAAATGTCCTATTCTCAACTTAAAATAAAATACCACATTTTAAATTGCCAAAATCGTCGTCGGTCTTTTCCCTCGATCCCGCATCGAATAATCGCCTGAAACATGAAACTCGAAAAAAACATTTTAACGTGCATCACATAAACATGAATAATTTAAAATAATGCATTTAAATAAATCATGCATGGCTAAATCTCATTTTTAAATTCAATTAAATGAATTAACAATTAAATAAGTGCATGGGTTTTACGTGTACTGGATTTTGGGCTCTACATATAGAATTCCAAATAGGATGAAAAATTGAGCAAATGAAAATATTGGCTTAGCAAGACCGTGACATTATTGTTGAATTCGTATTTTCGTTGTATTTTGTAAAGTCAAAGATTATACAAGCTTCTACTACTGTAAGTAAAGTGATAATGATGGCGTTACGATTCGAGGGCCCACAGGTAATATAAGACCCTCTCAGGTTTATCTTGGAATAATTGTGGACGATAAAATAAAATCCATAAGATATTATAATTTTGTGATTTTTATGGATATGACTTGTAGCTAAAGCCTACAATGTTTACCATCACGTCTAGATATTCCAGAAAATGAATAATAAAATAAGATAAAATGACTGCCTTAGTTTAGCCAAAATTTGAGGTTTACGTGATCAACAAGTTTTGAATGAAGGTGAATATCGAACATCTAAAGAGTGTTGGTAGTACTGTACGAAATCCCTTCTAGATGATATTTGATTTATTTCCCTTAAAACTCATGTTTCAAAAGAAAATTTATTAAAAATTTTAATTCCTAGGCTGCATCGTCAAGAAATAATTCACGAGCTAGGAATCAAAACCAATCATAGTCAATCGCAAGACAAATTAACCCTTCCAACCATGATGAAAATCATCGATCCCAAACATTGGGAAACCAAGGAGAGGAACAATGTATTCCACAGTAGGAGCAAAATCTAAGAAATATGACTGACGTATTTCAGCAGTTCTGTCAACAACCACCAGCGAGAAAATTTGACGAAAATAATCGAGGTCTTCATAGGTTTGAAGATACAAACGATCAAACTCTTGAAATATTCCTTAAGCTCCACCCACCCACGTTTTACGACACATCTCGGAGGAACATAAGGTGAAATATGTGGTATAACAATTCGAGGAGGCAAAACACAACGGTGGAGAATCCTCGACAATCAATGGAAGAAAAAGAACACTCCCAACACATGGGCTCACTTTCTGCAAGATTTTGAAGTAAAATACATTATCCAGGTAATACTCAACATACGAGAATGTGAATTCATGGAATTAATTCAAGGTTCTTTAACTGTAGCATAATACGAGGCATAATTTCACCGTTTGGTTCATTATGCTGTTGGGGAATTACACCGAAGCGATGCCGATCACGATGATAATATAGTACCCAAAAAATTGCGGAATAAAATAATCAACAAGAACACAAAGATTTACGTGGTTCACCCAATATAGGCTACGTCCACGAAGCACTGCAACTTTTATAACTGGAAGAAATATTACAACAAGTGTATACACCAATACACTCAATATTTCTCACACTCCCAACCCGAGTATACCGAGAAAATAACTTCTCTAACTCACACAAAGAGAATTCTCGCACTCAAGAAAAAAATACACTCTTTTTTCTATGCACTCTCTTTTTTATCAAAGCTAAAAAGCTTTTGATTTTGGAATACAATAACTGAAGGAATTGAGCTCTATTTATAACTAATTCTCTTCAGCAACTTTATCAATTTTTCCGATGTGGGATACAAATTTTCTTAATTTTTTATTTACGTGGGCCCCATTTCTCACCTAACAATTCTCTCAATTGAAGACTTGATTTCAATCACGTCTTCACATCATCATTGCAGCAGCTCATATCTCCTCATTTATTCTCGCAGTCCAACTGAAGTTGAACACAACTTCAGTTTGTCAATGGTTACCGTCTTCGTGGGCATATCGGCTGGATTTTTACTTCCAGGAATCTTCTCCAGCATCAAGACTCCATCTTCCAGCACTGATCTGATGAAATGGTACCTAACCTGTATATGCTTTGTCCTAGCATGATAAATAAGATTTTTTGCTAAATCAATAGCACTCTGACTGTCACAGTATAATGTGCTATCTTCAGGCTTCTGACCCAATTCCTCCAGAAAGGATTTCAACCATATCATCTCCTTGCTAGCTTCTGTAACTACAACATACTCAGCCTCAGTAGTCGAAAGCGCAACAATCTTTTGCAGCTTAGACACCCAACTTACAACTGTACCACCTAATGTGAACACATATCCAGTAGTACTTTTCCTGCCATCCAGGTCACCACCCATATCGGCATCGACAAAACCCTGTAAGCCAAATTTTGATCTTCTGAAGCATAAAGAACAACTAGCAGTACCTTTCAAATACCTGAGAATCCACTTAACTGCTTCCCAGTGTTGCTTTCCTGGATTACTCATAAACCTGCTCACAACTCTCCCTGCATGTGCTATGTCTGGTCTTGTGCACATCATTGCATACATGAGGCTTCCGACAGCAGAAGCATAAAGAGCCTTATTCATATAAGCCTGCTCCTGCTCCGTCGATGGTGATTGTGCTTTGGTTAGTTTGAAATGACTAGCCAAAGGAGTACTCACAGATTTAGCTTCATCCATATTAAATCTGCTAACCACCTTTTTCACGTACTCTTCTTGAGATAACTTCAAGAATCCATTCACCCGGTCTCTAAAGATCCTCATTCCAAGGATTTGCTTTGCAGCACCCAAATCCTTCATGGCAAATTCCTTTGATAAATCTTTCTTGAGTTTATCAATTTCTTCCAGACAAGCGCCAGCTATCAGCATATCATCTACATATAGCAGTAGTATGATATAAGAACCGTCAAACTTTTTCACATAATAGCAGTGATCAGCTTGACACCTTAGGAATCCATTTTCACTCATGAATCCATCAAACTTCTTGTACTACTGTCTTGGAGCTTGTTTGAGACCGTACAATCTCTTCTGAAGTTTGCACACCATTCTCTCTTTTTCCCGTACTTCAAAGCCATGTGGCTGCTTCATATAAATTTCTTCATCTAGGTCACCGTGAAGAAACGCAGTCTTTACATCCAACTGCTCCAAATGTAAGTCTTCCTTCGCCACTAGCCCAAGTACTGTCCTGATAGTGGTTAATTTAACCACCGGAGAGAAAATCTCGGTGTAATCAATTCCTTCTCGTTGTTGGAAGCCTTTTACAACAAGTCTTGCCTTGTACCGCTTGCTACCATCATGCTCTTCTTTTAACCGGTACACCCACTTGTTATGTAACGCCTTTTTGCCTTGCGGAAGTTCTGTCAACTCCCACGTCTGATTGGATGACCGTGAATCCATCTCATCTTCCATGGCCAACTCCCACTTGGTTGAATCATCATTTTTCATTGCCTCTTCATAGGTCTCCGGTTCACCTTTGTCTGTCAGCAAAATATAGTGAAGTGCAGGGGAGTATCTCTCAAGTGGTCTAATGGTTCTCAAAGATCTCTTGAGTTCAATCACCGGAGTTTGTGGGTCATCATCTTGTGCAGTTTCTTCTTCATCTTCCTGGTTACTGGTTTTCGATTCATTCACAGGAATGTTTGTCAATGGCATTTCATCAGTCTTCTTGACTTCAAGACATTCATCTCCAGCTCCAATATCTGACTTGTCCTTGTACAGAAGTTTCTCATTAAAGATTACATCCCTGCTCCGAATGATCTTCCGATTTTGGTCATCCCAGAAACGATAACCAAACTCATTATCTCCATAACCAATAAAGAAGCACTTCTTTGATTTCGGATCAAGTTTTGTTCTGCTTGCTGAATCAATATGAACATAGGATAGACATCCAAACACTTTCAAGAAAGAAAGGTTTACTTCTTTGCCGCTCCAAACCTCTTCGGGTATTTTGTAGTCCAGTGGTACCGAAGGTCCTCTGTTGATCAGATATGCTGCAGTGTTATCAGCATCAGCCCAGAATGATTTTGGCAATCCAGAATGCAATCTCATGCTCCTTGCGCGTTCATTCAAGGTCCTATTCATCCTTTCAGCTACACCATTCTGTTAAGTTGTATCAGGAATGGTTTTCTCCATCTTGATCCCGTTCTGTGCACAATATTTCTTGAACTCATCATCTTCATATTCTCCACCATTGTCAGACTGTAAGCACTTCACCTTCAAGTTGGTCTCATTTTCCACCATGGCTTTCCACCTTTTAAAGGTCTCGTAAACATCAGATTTATTTTTCAGAAAATAAACCCAAACTTTTCTACTCGAATCGTCAATGAATGTGACATAGTATCTCGAGCCTCCAAGGTATGTCACAGGAGATGGTCCCCATACATCAGTATGAACCCGCTCCAACTTTGCTGCTTTCGGTTCTCTACCGTCTTTTGAAAAGCTCACCTTCTTCTGCTTTCCAAAGATACAGCTTTCACATAGTTGGTGTTCAACAGTCTTTAATTCTGGTAGCTTTCCTTTTGACACCAACATCTTCATTCCCTTCTCACTCATGTGTCCAAGTCTATAATCCCATAGACTTGAATTGGCTCCAACATCCACAGCTGCTAATGTGTCTCTGCAACTGGAAGTCATATACAGTGTTCCAGTTTTCTTTCCTCGAGCAACAATCATGGCTCCTTTGTTCACTTTCCAGGAACCATCACCGAAGGTCACATTGTGTCCTTCATCATCGAGCTGTCCCACCGAGATCAGATCGCGGGTCAATTCTGGTACATGCCTGACTTTGTTGATTTTCCAGACAGATCCATTCGACATCTCCATCCGTACATCACCCATACCAACAATTTCCAAGGGTTTTCCATCAGGCAGAATAACTTTTCCGTAATCGCCAGCGATGTAATTATCAAATACATCACGATCCCGAGTGGTATGAAACGAAGCTCCCGAGTCCAAAACCCAAGAATCAACAGGGCTTTCCATGGATAATAGCAGAGCATCATGTACTTCCTCAGTGACAGCATTGGCATTATTCTTTGTTGATCTGCAGTTCTTTTTCAGGTGACCAGTCTCACCAAAGCTCCAGCACTTCATATTCTTTTCAAAGATGTTTTTGTCTTTTCCATTTCTTGACTTGGATCTATCGCGCCATCGGTTGGAACTCCTTTCACCACTCCTGCCTCTTCCTCTGTTATCAAGATTTAGAGCAGATCTCGATGATGTTGCTTCACCCGAGTCTTTCCTGCGAACTTCTTCAGCAAGGATTTGATCTCTAACATCATTGAGTTGTAGTTTTCCTTTTCCAACAGAGTTGCTAACCGCTGCCCGCATCGGTTCCCAAGTTTCTGGTAAAGACGCCAGAAGAATAAGTGCACGAATCTCATCATCAAATTTGATGTCCACCGATGTCAGCTGGGAGATAATCGTGTTGAATTCATTTATGTGTTTTGCCACCGAAGCACCTTCGCCCATCTTCAAGTTGAATAACTTCTTAATGAGATGTACTTTGTTGTTTGCTGATGGCTTCTCGTACATATCTGACAGAATGGTCATCATCTCCTCCGTGGTTTTGGCCTCCGCCACGTTATGCGCCACGTTCTTTGTTAGGGTCAATCGTATGACACCTAAAACCTGTCGGTCAAGGAGCTCTCAATCATCATCCTCCATCTTTTCCGGTTTATTGCCTGATAGAGGTTGATGCAGCTTCTTATTGTACAGATAATCTCTTATCTGTAACCGCCAGAACGAAAAATCTGTTCCGTCGAACTTGTTGATTCCCGGTCCCGATCCATCATCTCCGGCCATCACTTCTCTAGCCTTAGCAAAAAATCTAAAAAATCTTTTCTGATGTGGAAGATCAGACAAAGCTGCAACCACAGAGCATACTCAGAATTCTTAAGAATTTTCACAACAAGGCTCTGATACCAGTTGTTGGGGAATTACACCGAAGCAATGCCGATCACGATGATAATATAGTACCCAAAAAATTGCGGAATAAAATAATCAACAAGAACACAAAGATTTACGTGGTTCACCCAATATAGGCTACGTCCACGGAGCACTGCAACTTTTATAACTGGAAGAAATATTACAACAAGTGTATACACCAATACACTCAATATTTCTCACACTCCCAACCCGAGTATACCGAGAAAATAACTTCTCTAACTCACACAAAGAGAATTCCCGCACTCAAGAAAAAAATACACTCTTTTTTCTATGCACTCTCTTTTTTATCAAAGTTAAAAAGCTTTTGATTTTGGGATACAATAACTGAAGGAATTGAGCTATATTTATAACTAATTCCCTCCAGCAACTTTATCAGTTTTTCCGATGTGGGATACAAATTTTCTTAATTTTTTATTTACGTGGGCCCCATTTCTCACTAACATATGCTCCTCTTACTTGAAAGATGAGGCAAGAAGAAATTTGTCCAAGACCTCAACCTTGATATTCGTTGGGCAATCTTATCTATTGAAGCCATGGATTATAGTTTTCCTATCAATCAAACACTACGAGTGGAGGCAGAGGACAAACTACTACATAGGAGAGAAGAAGGCAAAAGAAACTACAGGATCCCCAACTCTGTTGAAACCAATAGTCAGAACAAAAATAATGAAAAAGTGACTAACTGAAACCACATGAGAACCCTCAAACAAAAAGTTTCAAGATAACTCATACTTCAAGTTGTTGGATCTAGGTTTTCTACGCGCCCAAACGCAGCGGAAGTTTTAAAAATTTTATTTTATTTTGACAATCAAAATATATTTGACTTGTGCGCTCGTATGGTTTTACGATTAAATAAATAATCATAGGGCATTAAAATATACCTTTGGTGAATAATTTCACTT
The DNA here is from genome assembly GCF_012295235.1 of Primulina huaijiensis. NCBI lineage: Eukaryota > Viridiplantae > Streptophyta > Magnoliopsida > Lamiales > Gesneriaceae > Primulina > Primulina huaijiensis. The sequence goes on from NC_133311.1 coordinate 10,879,324, forward strand.
GGCTCCAACTACACAGGTATTAGCGGACGTAGCTCTTGTAAATCCCTACGAACGTTCTTCGATCTCCGAATCAGGTCCACGACCGGATTATTTGTTCCTCTTCTAAATTGCACTAGAAATTTAGAAGAACTTTCACGTAGAGATAGAACACGAAGAAGAAATCGACTCAATTCTATTAATTAGGATTGCCGAAAACTTCTTGCAAAAGAAAGGAGAATAGTTGAGAGCCGCCACCGAAACTTGGGAGGAGCCGAAAGTTTTTTCGTAAAACTCCAAAAAAAAACTTTTGAATCCTTGCTATGCTATAAGAATAAAATATTCTTATTATTTTTGTATCCATCATTAACTTAATTAATCTAATTAATTAAGTTAACTATATATTCTTTTTCCCAAGATGGCCCGAATGAATGCCTTATTGAAATCTCTATTGATTCGACCGAATGCATGCATTATAATGATAAAAAAAATTTATTATTATATTTTCTAATCTTTTCTTTACTTAATTAATCTAATTAATTAAGTTAATAAAAGATTCTAAGATGCATGCCAACTATAGCCAATCTCGATTTCTTTTAATGCATATATCTTTTCAAGAATATCATGCATTATTTATTTTGCTTTGTGTGCTAGTTTCTAAAATTATGGTATCATGAATATTTTCATATTACATAAATCAATACCATATTTTACAAAAACTTAATGAGCTATATTTTAACTCAATTAAAATATAATTAACTATCAAAGCCCATTTGAACTTTAATAAATTTGCATGATGAGCTTATACTCTTACAAGCTCATGATTCATGCTCCCATTACATTAATCTCATCATAATCCCGATCGACGATCCAATATCATCGATGTGACAAATTCAACTTATTTGTTATTATGATGCACACTTTAATTTCGAGATCACCAATGTATAAATAAGGCAGGTGCATTCCTTTTGACTGTCTTAACAGTCATGCTCTCAAAATTTCTATAAGCTTTTATAAACTTTACTTATAAGCTTATCGATTGATCATATCAAACTTATTTCTTATAAATTCAACTCATTGAATTTATTATCTCAACATTTTCTATAAATTCAACTCCTTGAATTTATTATCTCAACGGGAACAAAATAATCCAGTACTTGTGTGACCCTCAATGGTTCAGGGATACAGCTAGCCGTGGGTTCACAACTCTTTGTGATTCAGGACAATTTCCTTTATTCAGGCTTACCCTAGTTAGCCCCATTCTTTTCATCAACACCTTGATAAAAAAATGTCAGAACTCATTTCTGATTGCACCCATCGGATCATGGTAAGAGCGTCTAGTAGCATCGCCCCATGATCCCCTAGGTATCACTGATAGTGCCTGCAAGAACCAGTCGATTATGATTAGCGTACAGTACGGTCCCTTCATCTCATATACCCCGATCGAATCTGCAACCATTGGTTCATCGAGGGTTGCATATAAATTCGATAATTATGTGATAACTATAATAGTGGCATCGCGTGTACTATTGGAGAACACCTTCTCCAACGTACATCTTATACTCTGGCCAGAGATTCCATGCACTATTATTACATCAGATCACATAGGATATCCACACCCGTAGGTGAGCGGTGAATCCCCGACTACAATGCACTGGCTCCTATATGTGTCACAACTGTACCCAACCTCGCCACCTGATGACTCTCCTAGAGCCGGTAAACGAGTCAAAGCACAGCCCTAGCATATAGAGCCTCAGTGTTGTCCCGGGTCGTAAGGACTAATGGTGTACAATCATAACCACGGACTTATCCTCTCGATGAATGATAACCACTTGGAAAGTCCGAGGGAGGGTTGTTCGGTATAATCATCATATGACTACCCATCTGCATGTTTGGACATCTCTATGCCCTTACCAAGAAACGCAGTACACAACATCACAGATGCTAGTCTCGAGCTCAAGCGACCTTTATCCCTATTTTAGGCGGCTGAATCGACTAGGAACGAATTTAGAATATGCAGTGTTTACAAATGAGTTTCAACATCGAATTACGATTCATTTGTATTAAAGCATAATCAAGGACTTTATCTATGCTGCTTGCATGGGTAAACAGCTAAAGTATAACGCAACCAATCAAAGGTAAAGTATATTAAAATAAAGATTGTTTATTACACTTGAGTCAATAAATTCCCCAGCCAACAGTTGGCTTATAGGGCATCTACTCTAACAATAGTACTGTGAGAAATGATGATATTGTGGTAACCCCAATCACAACGATGAAAGATGTTGTAAAACTTATGAAAAATGAGTGGTATGCGAAAGTGACCAACGCCGTATTCAAGAATGCTCAAACAAGATCAAAGCGCCACCTACACCAAACCCCAAAATTCCAGTCAGAGCACACACACACTTGCTGAAAAAGAAGAATATACCAATCCAAACCTCGATGAATGACGGTACCAGTCAAGCATCTTAAGACCACTAGAACTTTTACCCATAATACCATCATTAGTTTTGCAAAGAAAATTCGACGAGACTTACTTTTTCGATATATATTGATCTTGTTAATTACTAACTCTAATATCATAAATAAATAAAATCAATATTCTATATTTCAAATAAATAGACCACTAAAGATTTTTCAATAAAAGAACCATGATATTTTTAAGGGAGAAGATTGTAACACTCCAAAAATATTTAGTTGTTAAATAATAATAAATAAATAAAATTTCATNATATATATATATATATAATTAATTCAAATTTGTCTATTAATAAATAAATTAATGGAGAATACGTGTCACAAACTTAGGCCAACACTTGCCAAATTATAATCAAATAATCTCGACATGTGTTAATAATTGGTGACTTAGATAGGTGTCAAGAAATGAGCTTTGCATTTGTTGGGTTACAATGACTCACTTATTCCACTTTTTTGCCATAAATAAGTCTCATTTCAGGTACATTATAAGATTAAATTGATCAAAATTCGTGAGTTTTAGAGAAAAATAGTGAAGAGCAAAAATAGTGAAACATAAGGGAAAATAGGGAAAAATACCAAACTATTTGCAAAAATTACGAAAAATTTACTCAACACTCCTCTTTCACCGAGAAATCAAAGTGCATAGGTGATGAAACAAAATCATCCATCCATTTTGCTCAGAAAATCAAGATTCGTGAAAAACAATCTAAAAAATTTTCAAAAAATTTGTTCATGTGTAAATATTTCTAGCTTGAATTACTCGTTCTTGCTGAATGAATTTCCCTTCGGTTTTAAAATAAAAAATTTTCAAAATATTTTCTAGTTTAAGTATATGTCGGTCGATTATCCTCACAGAGCCAGAAGTACTGTGTTTGGTGGGTCCGAAATGAGCTTGACAACCACTCTATTTTTTCAAAGTCTGCTATCGAGAAGTGTGCACATACAAGTTAGATCATCCAAAAATATACTCGTCCAAAGCAGCCACATAGGTATCAGTGGAAAGCTTATACCACAAGGATTTCGAATATATGATCAATTTTCGAACTAAAATCGACAGCTAAATCGGTCTTTGAAGCTGCGCATAGGGTTTGCGATTTGGGAGAGCTTTTATAGTTGATTTGCTTGACTCAAAGGCAATTTCAAATTTCGAACTAAAATAGAATGATAATGTGCGTTTCAGGTGTTATGTGTGAAGGCAAGTTATGTCCGGTCCGGTTTGGTTTGGTTTGGCTTAATTCAATTCTTGTTGTTTTGTATTTTTTTCTTAAAAAAAATCGACATATATAATATTAAACCAAATCTGGTGCAACTATAATGAAATTAACGCAAGGGAGAATTTCTTCTGTATTTGGTTTGACATTCGCAAGGGAGAATTTCTTCTGTATTTGGTTTGACATTCTCATGCACTTTTATCATCAAATATCAATATATTTATTTTATTATGCAATTTTATTATATTTAAGATGTTTTCATGAGTTTTAGTTTTCAGATGAATGTTCGATACCTAACCATGAAAAGATATCGGAGATGATTAAATTGTTAAAAATATAAAGTTATATTTTATTTTAAGTCAAGAAAATAGTATTTTAAAAGATTTATAAATTTTAGCATTTTCGGACTAAATTTAATTTATCAAGTGAAATAGAAATATTAAGTATTTTAATTAGCAAAATTCGAAAATAAGAGATTTAAATACGCCCACCCGAAATAAAATATTTTAATAATTATCTTTATGATTTAATTAATGAAATTAGGTAGTATTTAATTAAGGGATAATTTAAAATTTGTAGGAGCCTTGATTTCAAAAGTTGGAAGGCTAAATTAGTAATTTAAATTGTAATGGCTTAATTAGTAAATTTAATTACTGTTTTAATTAAACTAAAACACCTAATAAGCATCCTAATCAATCTATAAAAGAGATCTAACTCTATCTTTATTCAAGACACATCACAGGCACTGAACACCAAATCACACACACAGACAGATTGAACACCAAATCACACACACACACACACAAGACTCAAACTCTCGGCCATAGTGTTGCAAGGCAAAGGCTTGGTTTTTTTTTCAATCTTCTCCGTCAGCAAGCTTAAGCCATCTATCACACAACATTCTTTATTAATCTGGTCACTTTTCGAGTTATAAAACCTAGCAAACCGTCTCACTTCGGCTTCCATTTTCCCACGCGTTTGTTTGTCGACTACGCAAAGGCATGTCTAAACCCTTCGTTAACGCAACGATCATGTTATATATTGATATTTTATGATAAATGTGCATGAGAAACAATTTTATATGGCTGCATATGAATCAAAATCATTTTGAAAAAGATTTCGGACTTGGGTTCATGATTGTTCACGTTTTCTTCCAATATTTGTGGTGTGGGCTTCGACTGGACTTCCTAGATCATGGCTGCTGTAAGTAATTATGATTTAGAGTGTGTTTTAGCTGTTATTAAGTGGTACGATACGGGCCGATAGGCCGCTGGTGCAGTAGGAACGGAAGCAAACAACTCCGCATGCATAAGCGTGGTCGCGGCCTTGATGGTGTCGGGTTCAGTGGTATGGCTGGACCAGCACTTTTGTCTATGGTTTGGGGCATGTCTTAGGGTCCTAGGGTGAGCCTAGATGGGGTTGTTCATGGGTTGGTTTGCCGGATAGAAAGCAGGGACCAGAAACGTGCATTTGTGCACATGTGGTGTCACGTGAAGGAATTGCACGGCTGTGGCTTGTTTAGGGGCTGGGCTGGAAAGGGCTCAACCAGGGGGATCACGTGGAGTCTAAGGTTCGAGTGTAGGACTTGGTTTGAGCCCGGTTCGCGTTGGTTTAGGCGTGGAGTCGTGAGAAGAGTATATGTGTCATATTGCGTTTCCCTTGGGATGTTTCTTCAAGGGGCTGTTGCTCACATTTTTTTTGGGTCTTGGTCATGATTCGGGATTGGTTTAGGGTCTTGGACAGTAGGTTAGGATGTTGGCTAAGTATGGTTCGAGTCCCGAGTCGTTTGGTAGGTCGTAAGCTTTTTTATTAATTCGGGAATCGTACGTGTCCGAGTGCATCGTCGGGGCTATGTTTGGTTACTTAAATATTGAGGTTTTGGCATCAGGGCGTTCCAAGAAGTCCACGATGTTCGTAAATATGTATCATGTGCAAAATAATTATTTTTGAGCTATGCGAATTTCTTGTGGCCAAATTATATTACGAGTTTAGAAGTCGGAGAACGTGTCCGGAGACCTCTCCATTCTCTTCGGAGGACTATGTTATGTTAGGGAGCAAACATCCGGTCCAAGGTTTGTGGTGATCCCTGCCGGCCCAGTACGGCAGTTTAGTTTGGTCAAACGATTTATGTGTATGGGCCACTTGTATTAAACAAAACTCTAGGCAAAATTATTTACGTTTATGATTATGCATAATAAGTATGAAAATATGATTTTATGATTCTTATGAAATCGGTTATGCAGGAAAGTCACGTTATACATATTTATTCTATCCCATCTTATAATATTTTATGCACGAGCTAAGTTTAAATTTCATGGATTTTTATTACATATTATTCGTTATTTACGGTTTATGCATGCTGAGTCATTAGACTCACACTCACTAGACTTAATCGATGCACATGATGTAGTTGAGGAGACGGGAGGCAGTGACCAGTTAGTAGTGCAAACCCGAGGAACTTGTAGTCTATGGGATTTTAATTATACACGTTTAAAACTATTTACTTTTACTTTTTATTTATTAGTATTGGTGACAAACAAATTAAATTTATGGTTTTTGTTATACTATTTTTAAATTTAATCAGTAGTTTATGGATTTTGGAATTAATTAGATGTTTGCGATTTATTTTAAATGTTGGTGTTTTATTATTATTTTTGAAATGCGTGGAAATTCATTATTTTAATTTAAGAGCTATTTTTATAAATAATTATATAGTAAAAAAATTTAAAATATTTCCGCAAATATTAAAGTATTAACATTTTAAGATACGGTTCGTCACATATGAATTTACAATCTTTTACAATAAAGCTTAGACTAGAAGAATCTGGTTTTGAACCATTCAACGCTTCAATGACCAAGATAGCATCTGATTCAATAATGATATTATATTTATAATCCCGATATTTTGTATGTGCATATCATTATAACACAACATATTAATTATTTTTTATTTTCTTTCAGCAAATCAATAATTAAAAGTCAAAATTTCCAAAATTCCAAGTCGTTTCTATCACTGTTCAGTTCTAAGCCTCGAGATTTAAATAAATCAAATAGATTAAATCTTAATTAATCTCTTTAAATCCTTGATTAAAGTATTAGCATGGACTCAACGGGTGATACGAGTGTGTACGAGCACACCTTCACGTAAAGGATATACAACTGAATGGGTGAGAATCACACGTGAGGGACATGACATCAAAATCAGATGGATGAGATTTAATATATATTTTTTAAAATATATATTAATATTTTAAAAGTGAAAAAATTAAATATATTTTTGAAATGATTTTATGAAAATATTTTTAAAAAATTATTCTCAAAGTATAATTTTTAAAGAATAATTAGGTATTTTTTGATATTTTTAAAATAAAGAAAAAACACAGGTAAAAAGAGCAATAAATCGCAAACAAGAAAACAATGTGGAAAAAAGCTACAATTAAAATGTTTTTATAGCATAGTTGCCCAAAAACCTACTGATTTATTTTATACTATAAAAACATTTTAATAGAATATTTGTTTAAATGCATATTTATTCTTAAAAAATTTTAAAACCTTTTATAAATTATTCTTAAAATTGACCCATGAGACCGTCTCACAAGAGTTTTTGTGAAGTCCTAATTAGTACCCAAACCTTTCAAAAACTATAAATTAGCACTCCAAAGATATTTATACAAGCAATCGAGCTTAATTTTAAAAATAAAAAATTTATTTAGAAATTAATTTATAATATTCTTTATAATTCATTTACCTTTTGAACTAGAGTACAGTTAATTTTGGTTTTTGACCCAATGGTTTTTTCATATGAAAATTTTAAGCGTTGAGTTTTTTGAAATATAAAAAAATAATATCGGGTTCTTTTTATATTAAATTTCTAGAGTTTATTTCATGGTATTTTTTATTATTTTATTGTAGTATAATATAATCGGATCGAAGCTGGTTACAACCTACACATTAGACACCTTCCCACAACATTATATCAACTACGAAAATAAAATTCTTCAAGGGACAGTTTTAGCCTCTTTTGTGTAATGCCAAGGAGCAATCATTCCTCGATATATTACTTTGCATTTATAACACAGTATCTGTTGATGAATTGGTGTTGCTTTGCGTCATTATTGTTAGAATAGGTGTTCAACGAGTCAGTTTATTACTTAGACTTTGTAGACTCTAATGTAAAAACGATCATTATTTTAATAATATTTTACGATTGTATCCAATTATGACATTACATTTTATTTGTATACTCATACAAGCTAAATATATAAAGTCTTCGAATATACAATATGTACCATGAAGTTTGTCTCACAACGTAAGATAATGAAAATCATTAAAAAGTGTAATGTATATTCTAAACATGTTTATAGTTGAATCAACCTCCTAAAATAAAGATAAAAGTCGTTTGAGCTCGAGACTAGTATCTGTGATGTAAACACTATGTTTATTGGTAAGGACATGGTGATGTCTATTCATACAGATGGGTGATCATATGATGATGCATTGAACAACCCTCCTTCGAACTGTTCAATTGGTTCTCACTTATCGAGTGAAATAGTTTGTGGTTATGGTTGTACACTATTAGTCCTTTGACCTGGGACAATATAGGGGGTTCTGCGTACTAGCATGCACATTGATCTATTTCCCAACTCCATTGAGGGTCATCAGGTGGCGAGGTTGGATGTAGCTTAGAAATACGTAGAAGCAAATGCATTGTAGTCGGGAATTCATCGTTTTCCTACATGTGAAGATATCCTATGTGGTCTGAAAAGTTAATAGTGCAAGAAATATCTGGTCAGAGGAAGACGTCTGAATTTTGGAAAGGTGTTTCCTCAGTTGTACATATCATGTCATTATTATTACTCAAAGATATATCACATTGTTATCAAATTCATATGCATTTTTCGATATACCAATGGTTGTAAATTCGATCGGGATATATGAGTTGAAGGGACCTTACTGTACGCTAACCATGACTTAAGGTTCTTGCAGGCACTATCAGCGATACCTAGGGGATCATGGGGCGATGCTACTATAAACTTTTACCATGATCCGATGGGTGCAATCAGAAATGAGTTATGACATTCTTGATCAAGAAGTTGATGAAAAGAATTTGGCTAATTAGGGTAAGTTCAAATAAGAATAAATGTTATTTTGAATCACATGGAGATGTGAACTCATAACTAGCTGTATCCTTGAACCAATGAAGGTTATGCAAGCATCGGATTCTGTGTTTCCGTTGAGAAAGTCAAAGTTTAAGGAGTTGAATTTGACGACAATAGTTTGATAGAGATCAAACAGAATGCTTATAAAGGAGTTTATAAGTTGATTCCATAATATGGAAGAAATGAAAGTTAGCTTGATTTCTAATTAAGAAATGAGAGTGGAACTGTATCTTTTGATGAAAAAGTTCACTAAACTGGAACATGCTCAATATGATAAGTGAAAATTTTGATCTTCGGAGTTTTCAATTTTCAACATATGAGCAAGACTTGTATCATTGTTACATCGACGCTTTCAGATCGTCGATCGAGGTTATAATACATTCAGATCATTTATTTAGTGAATTTAGAATTTACTTATTAAATGATAATACTAGTAGTAATGACTACTAACATGTACAAATTCTCATAAAATGTTCTAGAGGGGTATCGGTAAATTAAATAAATTAAATAATATTTATTTAATTTAATTAATATGTCTATGCGTGTATTAAAAATGCATATGTAAATATATTAATGTTTATATATATTTTTTATATGGAGATATAAAAATATTTATATATATTATTAATATATCGTGTATTATCAAAATTTGATAACTACATGATATAATAATAATATTAGAATTTTATTTAATGAAAATTAAGAGTTCTGTTGAGACAAAGATTCGGAATCCTGTTGAGAGAGAGATTCCTGATGGAATCAAGAATCATACTCTACAAATATATGACACAAAACAAGAGAATTTTTTTGCACACAAAAGTTCACAAAATCATTCTTCTCCTTGCGATAAAACTTCGGCCATCACCATAATTTTTGTGAAGAAATTTTCAGCCAACACTTTCATCACTGCATCGTCCCGCTGACGCTGCACCGACTCCGGATTTTAGAAATTCGGTCGTTCCAGTCTCAATGGAAAATTGTTTGCGATTTCCAGTGTAAACCAAACAAGGAATAAAATCTCTAATCGGGGACCCAATTTAACGTTCAAAGGCAGAGATCCGTTCGAAGTGAGATACAAGAAGGGTCATCTCCGCTAATCTCGAGAGTCCAGCGTAATTTATGCACATTTATACAAGCTAAACACATTATGAATGTTAAATAACATACGACACCCAAGGATAGTTCCGAGCGTTGAAACTAACAAAAATTTAAAACTTAACGGTACACCAACAGTGGTATCAGAGCATTTTCATTCTCAATCGTATGTTTAAAATAATGTTGAGTTTATTATTTTTAACCTCGTTTGAAATTTAAAGAAAACATCACCCCTAACAAATAAATTATCTTGAAACAAAAATAAAAAATAAAAATGTGCATAGCTGCCGAGAAAAGTTTCAAAAAATGCTTCCTCGGGCAGGCGGCACATAGCCTGCCCAAGTTTTTAAATAAAAAAAATTTTAAGAGGGCCAGCAGGGCTCCGCAGAGCCCTGCCCCCCTGCGAGGCTGCTCGAAGTGTTCGGGCAGCAGGGGCGAGGCTCGGGCAAGCTGCCCGATATTGTCTTGGGCAGTCCTGACCAACGTGACACTTTTTCGGGAGTCTCGAGGGCGTTTTTTCAAGGTTTTTGAATTTATGGATCAAAATTGAAATTTTATGAAAATTGACGAAATTGACCTACGAAAATATATTTTGATTAAATCACAAAATTTTCTCACAAAATAAATAATTAGAATAAGATTTTAATTATTTATAGTAAAAATAAGTTTTTACAAGAAATTTAATTAATTGATTTAATTGAAGTCGAATAAAAGAGTTTATTTAACTTATCAGTTATGTCGGTTAGTGATAATTTACAAGACAAATAATTTATAGATAATAGGCAATATTATCGAATTAATATAATATTTGATATTATATAGTAAAAGGATGATCTTCTAGGTGTAGGTTAGGATATTACGTGTTTTATTTTAATTATTTGATAATTAAAAGTGGGTATAGTTTATGACCTATTCTCACCCCCTATATTTGTATCACAATGTATCAATGAAATTTAATGTAAATATTAGATTTAGTAGGACATCAAGATTTGAAAATAATAGGCCAAAACCTCAAAAAGAGTTTTAAATATCCAAGACATGTAAAACATTGTAAGCTGATGTGATATTGCATATGCATCTTTACATTTTACCTAGGTTCTGGATAAGGATCCATATATGGCTCATATTGATCAATTAGCTCAAGGTTATCGATCATCTTTTATTATTTATGATGTATGTGATATATTATAAATAACCAGTATGTGCGTTATTATGAGTTGCATGAATCCAGCAAGTATACCAACAAACATAACACAAATTTTTAAAATTAATGATGAGAAAAATTTTAAAAATGAAATCTCTCATTTTGGATGAGATCCAAAATTTAAATCAAACTCATTAAAAAGAAAATTAAAAGAAAGTTTAATACTTCATTGCCTTCCATCAACGGTGGTTGGATGATGAACGCTACCTACGGTGAGTGTCTGACTCATAAAATTGGGGAGGCCTGGACGCCGAAAAGCTATGACTTCCAATGACATTTTTTATGTGAACTACGTGAAATTCTCATGACTTCGGTTCATAAAATTGGGGCATCTCATGGTGACTGTCCACTAAGGTTCAACATTGATGGGTCAGGCTCGACACGTGAAGAGAAAGAAGATCATATTATTGAACCCTCCTCAAACGTGAGGCAAAACTACATGAGGGTTGTAAGGAGTTGCAATTGAGCTCCGCCTTTTGAATATTGTGATTGACTGATATTATTCGGGATCATGATTTAGCAGTTGAGCCTTGCGTACTCACTAAAGAAATTGGATTTCTCGTTTTCATCAGAGAGTGGTGAAAATCTCAAAATAGTAGGATACAATTCGTAAAAACAGAAGTCCATATTTTACGTCTTATAAAATATTTAAAATAGTCGGAAATGATTATTCATTTCATATTAGTATATTTGCGATTTCATCACATAATACATTTTTGTTATTAAAACAAGCTAACGGAACTATAATTTAAAGATCGACTAAAAAAATGGCATACATACTAATGTTAGCCTTGTTGAACTGACGAAGCATGCGAGATGGTGGGACTATAGTATGCAATCTAAAGTGTAATACGCTCGCTTCTATGTCAAATTAATTGTGGAGACAGTTTGAGGAAACGTTGAATGCCGTTGACATTTGAATGCACATGCAAGAGTTGTATGATACTGAAACTCGTACAATGATACACACCACTTTCAAGAAGCTCATGACTACACGCATGCAGGATAGCCCATAAGCAAAGTGTACATATGATTTGGCATATTGAGAAGGTAGTGGGCCTGAAATTGATGATTCCCAACGAGTTACTTAATGACATTATAGTCTTAAAGATCTAGTCAATATACTTATGACATACAAAGCCACCATAAAGCAGGAAAATATTGTTGTCTAGTGGACTTCTCGTCAGATACGACGAAAATGGCCCACAAGGAAGGGAAAAAAATGTTCTGCCCCTTATAAAAAAACAAAACCAATAAGAGGCAAGCTCCAAATGATACTTAAAGGACCCACAAAGTCCGATAAGTCATAACATGTTTGTTTCCCTGCAAGAAGTATGGATATAAGAAATTATCTAGGTTGTCCAAGTAAATGCGATATCAACAACAACAAACAAAAGAAAACAAAACAGTCTAAATCAAGCACACTTGTGGCACTTTTAGCTAGGACATATTTCTCAAAGAAGGATGCACAAGTTATTGGGAGAAGGCATGTTTGACTCATCATACATAATCTCTCTAGAGACATGTGAGTCATGTCGGAATGAAAAAATGACCAAAGCCCTTTCCTAGGGAAAGTGGAACGTGCACATGATCTGTTAGATTCGATCCATACAGATCTATGTGTCCCGCTAATTATTAGCATGAGATATGGTCAATCCTACTTCATTACTTTTATTGATGACCATTTGAGATACGGATATGTGTATTTAATGAAATACAAGTCTGAAGTCTTTGAAAGATTCAAAGAATCCATAGCAGAAGTAGAGAAACAATTAAGAAAGAGTATTAAAACATTTCGATCAGATCTGCGTGGAGAATACTTAAGTATTAAATTTCAAGACTACCTTAGAGATAATGGAATTCTCTCACAATGGACTCCTGCCATACCCCAATTGAATGGTGTGTTAGAACGTCGTAATCGGACATGATGGAAATGGTTCGATCTATAATGGCATTCACTGAATTGCCGCCATCATTTTAGGGATTTGCGCTTGAAGCTGCGGCAAAGTTGTTGAATCAAGTTCATACAAAGGTAGTAGATAAAACTCCATATGTGATATGGATGAGAAAGCAGCCCAAATATTTTTATTTAAGAATATCAGGATGTCCTGATTATATTAAGCAGGCAGTGAGAAACAAATTGGATAGTAGAGCCAATCTGTGCTACTTTGTGGGATATCTAAAAAATTCTGTTAGATATTATTTTTATGATCCCAATAAAACAAAAGTGTTTATTTCAAGGTCGAGAAGAAGTTTCTATTGGATAGAATAGGCAAGATGATAGAACTCGATGAGATTCGGGAATCACCCACTATAGAAAGAGTCCACACCCCAACAACCACTCGAAGAAACACAAGCTCCTAGGAGATCGAAAGGGTCTCAACTAAAGTACAGTTAGCTGGTAAATTCTCCATGAATGATATGAGTGAAGCATCCTATGTATTAGGAATACAGATCTACAGGGATAGATCGAAGAGGATGCTAGGACTCACCCAATCCATATATATCGGTATCATACTTAGGAGATTCTCTGTATAGGAGTCCAAGAGAGGATATATCTAAATGTGTCATGTTGTGAATCTATCCAAGTCTATGTGCCCTAAGACTAATGATGAGACAAAAACCATGAGCATATGAGTTTGTTATAGACAATATTATGTATGGTAAGATATCTACTCAACCTGATATTACATATGCACTGAGTGTTGAAAGCAGATACCAGTCGAATCCCGGTCCATTGCGTTGGAAAGCCGTAAAGCACAATTCTGAAGTATTTAAGAAGAACTAAGAATTTGTTCTTGGTTTACAGGAGTGGAGAATGAAAATTGGAAGTCTATACTGATTCTAGCTTCCAACAGATGTGCAAGATGCGCAATCAACCTCTGGAATTGTATTCAAACTCAATGGTGGTGCTTCCTTTTGGAAAAGTTCTAAGTAAGACAGCACAACGGATTCAACCACTGAGGTCAAATACATAGTTGTATCAGTTGCAGATAAGGGGGTTGTTTGGATGAGGAATTTCGTTCAAGATTTGGGTGTCATTCCTCAAATAGTTGATCCAGTCTCGGTCTACTATGACAGCACCGGTGTCGTTGCGCAAGCAAAGGAACCGATGTCTCATCAGCGATCCAAACATATACCGAGAAAGTTCCACATAATCCGAGAGATTGTAGGAAGATGATACATATCGGTAGAGAGAATCTCTTCTGCAGACAATGTTGTCGATCACCTTACGAATCCTCTTTCACGAACATTGTTTGAGAAGCATCGTGAGGCAATGAGACTAAGATCTATGGGTAGTTGGCTATAGGACAAGTGGGTGATTGTTATAGTAGGTGCCCAGCGAACCAACTTGTGGCTTAGGATTTATAGACTCTAATGTACAAATGATCTTTATTTTAATAATATTTTATGATTATATCCAATTATGACATTATGATTTATCTGTATACACATGCGAGCTGCATAGATAAATACCTTGAATATACAATAAGTACCATGAGGTCCGTCTTGCAACGTAAGATCATGAAAATCATTAGAAATTCTACCGTATATTCTAAAAAAGTTCATAGTAAAATCAGTCGCCTAAAATAAGAATAAAAATCACTTGAGATCGAGATTAGCATATGTGATGTAAGCGTCATGCTTAATTGGTAAGGGCATGATGATGCCCATTCATACAGATGGGTGATGATGAACTGAACAATCTTCCCTCGTACTATTCAAGTGGTTCTCACTTATCGAGTGGGATAATCCATTGTTATGGTTGTACACTATTAGTCCTTTGAATTGGGACAATGTAGGGGCTCTGCGTACTAGCATGCACTTTGATCCGTTTACCGACTCTATTGAGGGTCATCAAGTGACGAGGTTGGGTGTAGTTTCGAAATACGTAGGAGCAATTGTATTGTAGTCGTGGATTCACCGTTTGTCCATGGGTGAAGATATCTTATGTGATCAGATGAGTTAATAGTGCAAGAAATATCTGGTCAGAGTAAGACATGTGCATTTTAGAAAGGTGTTTCCTCAGTTGCACATACCATGTCATTGTTATTACTCAAAGATATATCATATGCAACTCTAGATATACCAATGGTTGCAGATTCGATCTGGATATATAAGTTAAAATGACTGTATTGTACGTTAATCATGGTTTAAGGTTCTTGCAAGCACTATCAGCGATACATAGAAGATCATGGTTCGATGCTACTAGACGCTCTTACCACGATCTGATGGGTGCAATCAGAAATTAATTCTGACATTTTTGATCAAAGAGTTGATGAAAAAAACGTGGTTAATTAGAGTAAGCCCGAATAAGAATAAATGTTATTTTGAATCACATGGAGATGTGAACCCACAAATAGTTATATCTCTAAACTATCGAGGGTCACACAAATATCGGATTCTGTGTTCCCATTCAGAAAGTCAAAGATCAAGGAGTAGAATTGTAACGTCCACTACTCGTTTTTCTATAAACGTACTAGAACTTTTTTTTAAAATTTAAACTCTCGGCCTATACATATACATATATGTATAAACAATTTTGACATCAATTTAAAATAAACATACCAACTATATTTGAAAATTCAAAAGAAAGAATTCAAAACATAAAACTGTCAAACGTTTTATCAAACCTTAACTTAGCAATATTTCAAAATAAAGTTAACTCTAACAACCTCTCAAAATCACTCAAAAAGCATCCTAAAAGTCGTAAAAATCTTTAACGTAAACTTAAATCATAAACTTAATATAAATGCAGAAAATTAGCGTTGGTCCTCAGGTTATTTGCACATTCAGTCCAGTAAGATCAACCATCAAGTCCCTCAACATCAATAACATGATCACCTGCATCAATCACACCTAGTGAGTCTATTGACTTAACAAACCATAACCATAATAACGAGTAATACATATATAATATCATACAACAGTGAAAATACTTTTACGTAAGATAACATTTCATGAAGATGCATAAACATAAACATTTTCTTTTTATCATAAACATATTCCATTTCATCATAAACGTATACGTTTCCTTCTCGTTGAATTCAGATCGTTAATTGTGACTTCCGTATTAGCTGAAAGTCGATGGATCCATCTACGTATAACCACAGTTCTGGGCGGCGGGGACATCAACGATACTCTTACCCGCAACTGAGCCTTGGCCTTACATATCATCGTATTAGTTACAATTACTTCACTTCCTTCAACACTTCATATTTTCATCATTTTATAAAAATTAAACATCTATAAATCATTTTTTTCCTTTAAACCAACCATGCAACATATCTTTTACCGTTAATATTTCATCATAAAATTCCATACAAACTTAAAATAAGCATATTATCATATTTTACAGCATTCAGGGCATTGCCATTAAGTTCATTATTTTTCAGGTGTAAAATGATCGTTTTACCTCTTGACGTAAAATTTCTCGATTTTGACGTTTTCTTACTTTCGTTGACACTAGACCATCCCAAATAATTATTTAAGTTTAAATTAAATTTCTTATATTTTTATTTAGCTTAAATTCATGGCTTTCTATTTATTTCGTAAATATTAATTCGTAGTTCGTTTTAATCCCGAATTAATTTCAAACTTTATTATTAAATTTCAAAATTTTAAACATAGAATTTTTATTGCCTAATTTACCTTTTGAGCGATGAGCCACCCTCGTGGACCCACGGTTCAACCTCTTAGTTATTAACCCAATTATTCGAACCATAAGTAGAAACCTTTGAGCCATCTTGTGAATTCTTCGAGCTGAGCCCGAGCCACCTAGAGCCAAACTCTTCCCAGACCACCTATGTACCCTAATGCACCCACTGGACTTGACCTAACCCGCTGCAGCCCCCTGCACGATGCACACAAGAGCCGCGCGGTGCCTTCAACCTTGCGCCCAAGACTCCTACTGCCCTAGGACTCCTCGCCCGAGCCACCCCCGAACTTTTATGGTCGGTGAAGATTTTGTACTTCTCCCCATATAAGTGATGTCTTCAAATCTTCATTGCAAATACCACTGCTGGAAGCTCAAGGTCATGAGTGGGGTAATTTTTCTCGTGAACCTTCAACTATCTCGACACATAGGCTATAACTCAGTCATTTTGCATCAGAACTACGCCCAAACCAAGTTTCAAAGCATCGGTATAAAGAACATACTCTCTTTGCCCCGATGGCATCGATAACACTGGTGCTAGAATCAAAGCTTGCTTCAACTTGTCAAAAATGTCTTGGCACTCAGATCCCCTATACAAACTTTGCATTCTTCTTTGGTGGCCCTTAAACCTACTAGAAATCGTCCCTTAGGATGCTCCTACCATGGCAATCCCTTTATGCAACAATTACAAGAGTTTGAATCATCAAAACATGAGTTATATGCATGTATGTCCATAAAAACGAAACTAAAACTTGTGCTACAGATTTTTCATTCAAAGTTAATCAAATATACATAATATGGTGTGAAAAGATATTTGAAAGAAAGTTAAGGCGTGCCTTTGTATAATTTACGCTCGAAAACGAATCGAAGATGCGAAGAACGACGACGAAGAAATCCCTAGGCCGAAAACCTTGAGAAAGCCGATGCTTTCCCTTCAAAATTCTCGTGTGTGCGTGTGTTTGAAGGGGAGGGGAGAGTCCTTGTTGTTGATTAGGGGATGGGGGCGTGTGTTATGATATAATGGGGAAGGGTTTTTAGCTTATTTATGTATTAATTAGAAAGTGTGCGCTTGGGCCCATTAGTCTAGTATAATAGACCCAATAAGCCTATTAGTGTATATTTAAAATATTTCGTTTAGAAAAGTTCGTGAAAGTATTAGCCGAGTTCTCAAAAAGTTCATATTTTCATCAAAAATCGAATACCGTTAAAAATTACGTCTCGGCGTATAAAATCACCTCAAAACTCTTTATTTTTAAAAAATATCATATAGCATCAACCTTATTTTAAATAATTAAAAACAATTATTTAATAAAAAAAATTTCTTTTTTCAGTCCTCGGTCTCTGTTCCTTGATCACATCTCGAATGACCTTTTAAAAATACAGTTTTATGCATGCAACCAGAAAACTACTTCCTAACCATATAAACATATCAAACATAATTAATTTAAGCAATTAAATTCATTTAATTAGCTATTTTCTATTTTTCTTAGATTTGCATGCAGTTGAATTACATTTATTAATTTTGGACCTTACAATTCTTCCCTCCCTTAAATAAAATTTTGTCCTTGAAATTAGAATTTACCGAATAACTCCGGGTAGCGACTCCTCATGTCCCTCTCGGTTTCCCAAGTAGCTTCTTCCTCCGAGTGATTTAGCCACTTGACCTTGATCGTTGGCATGACTTTGTTTCGAAGTCTTCTTTCTTGCTTACCCAAGATTTGTAAAGGTCTTTCCGTTATGTTTGGAGTCAATTGCAGAGGTTCATGATTTAGTACATTTGAAGGAATAGACATGTACTTTCGCAGCATAGATATGTGGAACACATTGTGTACTCCGGATAGCATTGGTGGCAATGTCACTTTATAGGTTAGTGTTTCAATCCTCTCCAAAATCTCAAATGGCCATATGAATCTTGGACTAAGTTTGCCTTTCTTGCCAAATCTCATAGCACCCTTCATAGGTGCTATTTTCACAAAAAAGTGGTCGCCTACTGCAAACTCTAGCTCTCTTCGTCGCTTGTCGGCATAGCTTTTCTATCACTTTGTGCGGTCTTCATTCTATCTCGAATTTTGACTACTAGCTCCGCTGTTTGCTTGATCAAGTCCGGACCAAATTCTCCTTTTTCACCAACCTCGTCCCAATGTATGTATGATCTACACTTCCACCCATATAATGCCTCATAAGGAGCCATCCCTATTGATGATTGATAGCTATTATTGTAGGTAACTCCACTAGTGGCAACTTCGGTTCTCAACTTCCTTGAAAATCAATGACACAAGCTCGAAGTATATCCTCTAAAATTTGAATGACTCTTTCGGACTGACCATCGGTTTGAGGATGGAATGTTGTACTGAATAATAATTTAGTTCATATCGCTGCATGCAGACTCTTCCAGAAAGATGATGTAAATCTCGGATCTCAATCAGAAACAATAAATACGGAAATTCCATGCAGACGAACTATCTCTCGAATATACAACTCGGCATACTGTGCCATGGTGAATAGGAAGTGGCTTAAGTTTACCCGCTAGCCTCTGATGCTCGACTTTAACTTGCTGATATGTCAAACACTCGGATACAAATCGCAAGATATCTCGCTTCATGCCCGACCATCAATACAATAATTGAAGATCCTTGTACATCTTCGTGCTTTCAGGATGAATGGAATATGGCGGGTCGTGAGCTTCCTTCATAATGACCTCTCCCAAAGAATCACCACTAGGAACCCAAAGTCGATCTCGATATCGTAATATACAATCCATCTCAGAATACAGTTTCCGGCCCTTGGCTTCATCTATCAATCTTCATTTTTGCAATTGCTCATCAGTAGACTATCTCTCACGGATTCTATCTCTCAAAGTCGACTGCACTGTCATGGTGACAAGATTAGGGGCCTCGCCCCTAGCATACCCTGCAAGCTCAAATCGTTGTAACTCGGACTGCAGATGTCTCTGAAGTGATAAATGTTGTCTTCCTACTCAATGTGTCCGCTACTACATTAGCTTTTCTCGGATGGTAGCTAATGTCACAGTCATAGTCTTTTACCAACTCTAGCCATCTTCGTTGCCTCATATTCAGTTCTTTTTGTGTGAAGAAGTATTTCAAACTTTTATGGTCGGTGAAGATCTTGCACTTCTTCCCATATAAGTAATGTCTCCAAATCTTCAGTGCAAATACCACTGCTGGAAGCTCAAGGTCATGATTGGGGTAATTTTGCATCAGAACTGCGCCCAAACCAAGTTTCGAAGCGTCGGTATAAAGAACATACTCTCCTTGCCACGATGGCATCGATAACACTGGCGCTAAAATCAAAGCTTGCTTCAACTTGTCAAAAATGTCTTGGCACTCGGATCTCCATACAAACTTTGCATTCTTCTTTGTCAAGACGGTCATGGGTACCGCAATAGATGAGAATCCTTGAATAAACTTTCGGTAATAGCCATCAAGTCCCAAGAAACTTCGGATCTCGGTTACGCTCTTCGGTACTGGCCATTCTTTCACTGCCTCAACTTTACTTGGATCAACCTCGACTCCATCTCTAGAAATGATGTGGCCTAAGAACGCCACTCTATCCAGCCAAAACTCACACTAGCTGAATTTTGCATATAATTTCCTATCTTGCCGTACTTACAGTGGTGTCCTCAAATACTGACTATGCTCATCTTTACTCTTCGAATAGATCAAAATATCATCGATGAAGACTATAAGAAAATTTTATCCAGATACGGCTGAAATACGCGATTCATGAGATCCATGAAGATCGCCGGCGCATTGGTCAATCCAAATGACATCACCATAAACTCATAATGCCCATAACGAGTCCTAAAAGCAGTCTTATGAACATCAAACTTTTTCTTTTTCAACTGATGGTATCCAGAATGAAGATATATCTTTGAGAATATCGATGTTCCTTGCAATTGATCAAATAAGTCTTCAATTCTTGGTAGAGGATATTTATTCTTGATGGTGACTCTATTCAGCTCTCGATAATCAATGCAGAGTCGCATAGTATCATCCTTTTTTTTACAAACAATACCGACGCGCCCCACGGAAAATAACTAAGGCGAATAAAACCCTTATCTAGCAATTCTTGAATTTGATCTTTTAGTTCTTTCATTTCGGCAGGTGCTAGACGATAAGGTGCTTTAGAAATAGGTACAGTGCCCGACATCAACTCAATAGAAAATTCTACCTCACGGTTAGGTGGAATGCTAGAAACGTTCTCGAGAAAGACACTAGGAAAGTCTCTGAAGATATTAACATCCTCTAGCTTCTGACTGATAGGAGCATGTGTTGTAGTGACACATGTTAGAAAAGCTTGGCATCCTCGTCTCATGAGTTTCCTTGCACACATACAAGAGATAATGTGTTGCATTTGCTTGTTCCTCGCCGCCTCAAAGACAAAAGATTTCCCACTAGGCGGTTGAATAGACACTGTTCTCTGCCAAAAATATATCGAATCTCCATTCACTGATAACCAATCCATGCCAAGTATAATGTCGAATTCAGGCATAGAGAGTACAATGAGATCTTCTTGAACCATATCTTTTTATAAACGAAGCTCCAGATTCTTCTCGTAGTGACCATTTGATCACCGTAAGTAATAGAAACTTTGAAACCCAATCTCATATCCTCAGGTATAATATTCAGTCGCTTGAAGAAAGTCTCGGATATGAAAGAGTGTAGTTCCCGAATCCAGCAGTGCATAGGTAGCTACGCCTAGAATGAATATCCCTCATGCGATGAAAATGCTTTTAAATCTATTCTTCTTGAAGATTAAGAAATTTCTATCATTTTTTCCCCAAAATTTTATGAAGATTATTGATTGGACCCTATTATTCCTAGGAAAATTCACAATTTCCACCCTTATATTTTCTAATAGTTGCATTTTAACCCTTCAATTCTTTCAAAATTTGCATTATAGTCAAAAATATTCGAAAATTACGGTTTTGGCCCCTTAAATTTCTCGGAAATTGCATTTCAGTGACTAAAATTTTCGGAAAAATTGCATTTCGGTCCTTAGATTTTCAGAAAATTGCATTTCGGTCCTTAGATTTTTGGATATTGCGTTTTGGTCCTTAAATTTTCAGAAATTACACTTTTGTCCCTTAGATTTAGGTTAATTGCAATTTAGTCCCTTAAGTTTTCGATTAATTGCAATTTAATCCCACACATTTTCGAAAATATCAAGTCATGCCCAAAGTTTTGATTTTTCTCAATTTTAAGACCTAGAACTTCTTTTGAAAATAATTATCTTCTTTACATAATTAAGTCTCAAAATTCAAGTCCAATTCATATGGTTTCCATTGTAATTTCTTAATTCCAACTAAGATAGAGCATGCAACCTAATTTCCATATGTTATTCTTAAATCCCAAATCAATTCTAATAACCAATTCAACATTTCATGCAATAAGGGCAATACAAAAACGTTAAATAACTAGGTTACCGGTGATAAGGGTCGTGTCTGGTTCCTCCTCAGCTTATTCAGCATGCATAACATAAGCTCTTCCCACTGTTGGTGCTTTCTTCTTTGGGCAATCGACAGCTTTATGTCCTTCCTCTTTGCATATGAAGCATCTAAAAGATTCCCACATGCACTTGTCATAATGCAAGCAATTGCACTCCTTGCATAGTGGCCTCTCTGCAGGTTTCGGTACTCCAGGTTGTGGTGGTTTTGGTGGTCAGGCTTCTTTACTTGTCCTTGGGGCTTTTGCTGCCCTTGAGGTCTAAGAGGTCCAATATATGGCTTCATATTCGGCTGAGAATTCTGCTGGTGTTGCTGTCTTTTGCGCTGCATCTCAAAATCGATGTCTTTCAAAGCTTGCTCGGCTTGAAATGCATAGGCAGTGGGAGCTGCATAATCCATGGGTCGCATCATCATCACATCACGGCGTATAGCAGGTCATAGACTATCCAGAAAGTGTCTAAGTTACTCAGCAGCATTCCTAGCAATAAGGGGCACAAAATGACAGCCCCTATCAAACTTCCTCACAAACTCGGTCACAGTAGTGTCTCCCTGACGGAGAGCCATGAATTCTCTCTTCAAGCGTCCTCGAACGTCAGCAGTAAAGTACTTCTCATAGAATATTTCCTTGAATCGAACCCAAGTAAGTGTAGTCAAGTCAATCCCATGCTCTGCTCTTTTCCACCAAAGGGAAGCACCATCTCTAAACATATAATTAGCACACCTCACACGATCAACATCTTCCATATTCAGATAGCAAAAGGGCACCTCAAGTGATCAAATCAAACACTCAGCAGCAAATGGGTCAGTTGCCAGAAAATTCCTTCGGACCTAGCCTCCGGAACTGATCATAGACGTCGTGATGTGACCTAGGAGCCTGCTGAAACCGCTGCTCAAAGAAGTATGTCATGCCCTCTATTGCGTGAATAGTAACATCCCTATTAGGAGGTGGGGGTGCATTCACATGACGATCCTCAACATTCTCGGCTTGCCTATCAGTACTAAGTGCGCGTCTAGAAGGCATTATATCTTAACATTTTCCAAATTTCTAAACGTAATCAACATGCATTTAAATCTGAGTTTTTTAATCATACAGCATACACTAATCCATTTTTGAGAAATTTTAATCATATATAACATTTATCCTCGTAAAACTATTAAACATGCAACGTAAACATATAATCCACGTAATCATGCAGGTGCTATCATAATAATCATATAAAGCAATAAAACTTACAGATTGAGGCTTGACGACTGAGCTTCCCAGCACTGATGGTGGCACAACCCTTAACAGGAACATTGCTCTGATACCAACTGAAACGTTCACTAAAAGTACTATAAATTTTTTTTAATTTAAACTCTCGGCCAATACATATACATATATGTATAAAATATTTTGACATCAATTTAAAATAAACATACCAACTATATTTGAAAATTCAAAAGAAAGAATTTAAAACATAAAACCGTCAAACGTTTTACCAAACATAAACTTAGCAATATTTCAAAATAAAGCTAACTCTAACAACCTCTCAAAACCACTCAAAAAACATCATAAAAGTCGTAAAAATCTTTACCGTAAATTTAAATCATAAACTTAATATAAATGCAGAAAACTAGCACTAGTCCTCGGGTTATGTGCACCTTCAGTCTAGTAAGATCAACCATCAAGTCCCTCAACATCAATAACATGCTCACTGTATCGATCACACCTAGTGAGTCTATTGACTCAGCAAACCATAACCATTATAACGAGTAATACATATACAATCGCATACAACAGTGAAAATAAACATATTCCATTTCATCATATACGTATACGTTTTCCTTTTCGTTGAATTTAGATCGTTAATTGTGACGTTCGTGTTAGATCGTTAATTGTGACTTTCGTTTTAGCTTAGGTCGATGGATCCATCTACGTACAACCACAGTACTGGGCGGCGGGGACATCGGCGACACTCTTACCCGTCAACTGAGCTTTGGCCTTACATATCATCGTATTAGTCACAATTACTTCACTTCCTTCAACATTTCATATTTCATCACTTTATAAAAATTAAACATGCATAAATCATTTTTTTCTTTAGACCAAGCATAAAACACATCTTTTAACGTTAACGTTTCATCATAAAATTCCATACACATTTAAAATAAGCATATTATCATATTTTACAGCATTCAGAACACTGCCATGACGTTTATTATTTTTCAGGTGTAAAATAATCGTGTTACCCTTAGACGTAAAATTTCTCGATTTTGACTTTTTCTTACTTCCGTTGACACCAGACCATACCAAATAATTATTTAAGTTTAAATTAAATTTTTATATTTTTATTTAGCTTAAATTCATGGCTTTCTTTTTATTTTGTAAATATTAATTTGTAGTGCGTTTTAATCCCGAATTAATTTTNTTAAATTCATGGCTTTCTATTTATTTCGTAAATATTAATTCGTAGTGCGTTTTAATCCCGAATTAATTTCAAAATTTATTATTAAATTTTCAAATTTTAAATATAGAATTTTTATTGCCTAATTTACGCTTTTGAGCCATGAGCCACTCTTGTGGACCCACGGTTCAACCTCTTAGTTATTAACCCAATCATTCGAACCATAAGTAGAAACCTTCGAGCCATCTTGTTAATTCTTCGAGCCGAGCCCGAGCTACCTCGAGCCAAACTCTTCCCAGACCACCTATGGACCCTAGTGCACCCACTAGACTCGACCTAACTCGCTGCAACTCCCTGCACGATGAACACGAGAGCCGCGCGATACCTTCAACCTTGCGCCCAAGACTTCTACTGCCCTAGGACTCCTCGCCCGAGCCACCCCCGAACCCTCAACTCTTGACCCTCACTGGACCTTGTTCTAACCCTTGGCTGCCAGCCTGAACCAGTGTCGACCCCCCTTGCAGGCGCGCGAAGCCACCTGCTCAATCGTGGGAAGAGCCCTACCCCTACGGGGCTCTCCCTCGGTTGTTGTCCAAGAGTCCTAGCTATGCTAGGACTCTTCCTAAGCCCAAGCCACGACCAGGGCTAGCACGAGCCCTGGTCGCGCCCCAATCCCAGCTAGAAGCCGGGGCAATCAAGGAGGCCATGCTCGAACCCTACTCATGCAAAACACAATAAATTTCATACAGCTTTCCCTAGCTTCTGTCCAGCCTTTAAACATGACTTTGGTGGCCCTTAAACCTACTAGAAATCTCCCCTTAGGATGATCCTACCATTTCAATCCCTTTAAGAAACAATTACAAGAGTTTTGAATCATCAAAGCATGAGTTATATGCATGTATGTCCATAAAAACGAAACTAAAACTTGCGCTACAAATTTTTCATTCAAAGTTAATCAAATATACATAATATGGTGTGAAAGATGTTTGAAAGAAAGTTAAGGCGTGCTTTTGCATAATTTACGCTCGAAAACGAATCGACGATGCGAAAAACGACGACGAAGAAATCCCTAGGCTGATAACCTCGATGCTTTCCCTTAAAAATTCTCGTGTGTGCGTGTGTGTGGAGGGGAGGGGAGCATCGTTGTTGTTGATTAGGGGATGGGGGCGTGTGTTATGAAATAATGGGGAAGTGTTTTTAGCTTATTTATGTATTAATTAGCAAGTGTGCAAGCTTGAGCCCATTAGTCTAGTATAATAGGTCTAATAAGCCTATTAATGTATATTTAAAATATTTCGTTTAGGAAATTTCGTGAAAATATCAGCCGAGTTCTCAAAAAATTCGTATTTTCGTCGAAAATCGAATACCGTTAAAAATTACATTTCGACGTATAAAATCACCTCAAAACTCCTTATTCTTAAAAAAATATCATATAGCATCAACCTTATTTTAAATAATTAAAAATAATTATTTAATAAAAATATTTTCTCTTTTTCAACCATCGGTTTCCATTCCTCTATCGCATCTCGAATAACTTTTTAAAAATACGGTTTTATGCATGCAAGTAGAAAACTACTTCCTAACCATATAAACATATCAAACATAATTAATTTAAGCAATTAAGTTCATTTAATTAACTATTTTCTATTTTTCCTAGATTTGCATGCAGTTGAATTACGTCATCTTAATTTTGGAACTTACAAAAATTTAGCGACAATAGTTTAATGGAGATCAAACAAAATGCTTATAAAAGAATTTATTAATTGATTTTATAAGATGAAAGAAATGAAAGTTAGCTTAATTGCTAATTAAGGAATGAGAGTGGAACTGTAACGCCCCAGATTCGACGACTGTCCTCATTGTACCAAGACGAGTCTTTCCAGCGTGCTTATGTCCTCACTCACACGCACCCTAGGAAACTTCCCAGGAGGTCACCCATCCCAGAATTGCCCCAAGTCAAGCACGCTTAACTTTGGAGTTTTTATGTGATGAGCTACTGAAAAGAAGATGCACCTTCGTGGTATGAGTAGTATATATCAAATCTTTTAAGCCTTCTTCAACTGTACAGTCCATTACATTTAACAGTCTCGGAATCCCTCTCCTTCCGGTGTAAGTTCGGTTCATTCATGTTCCCTCTGCCTAGAAGCCTGCCAGGAGCCGTTCATTGTCCGTGCAACCTCATGGCACCAACGATCACCCCCCGCCCTCTTCGGCCCCGGGCCTCACATGTCCACCAGCTTCCGCTTGGTTCGTCCCCGAACCACACCGTACTAGGAGAGGTAAGCTCTGATACCAACTGTAACGCCCCAGATTCGACGACTGTCCTCACTGTACCAAGACGAGTCTTTCCAGCGTGCTTATGTCCTCACTCACACGCACCCTACGAAACGTCCCAAGAGGTCACCCATCCCAGAATTGCCCCAAGTTAAGCACGCTTAACTTTGGAGTTCTTATGTGATGAGCTACCGAAAAGAAGATGCACCATCGTGGTATGAGTAGTATATATCAAATCTTTTAAGCCTTCTTCAACTGTACAGTCCATTACATTGAACAGTCTCGGAATCCCTCTCCTTCCGGTGTAAGATCGGTTCATTCATGTTCCCTCCGCCTAGAAGCCTGCCAGGAGCCGCTCATTGTCCGTGCAACCTCATGGCACCGGCGATCACCCCCCGCCCTATTCGGCCCCGGGCCTCACATGAACTGTCTGTTTTGGTGAAGGAGTTCACTAAACTTGCAGCTGCCCAATATGGTAAGTGAAAATTTTGAATTTTGAAATTTTAAATTTTCATAATATGAACAAGACTTGTATCATTGTCACATCGACATTATCAGATCGTCGATCAAGGTTATAATGATTTCATAATCATTTATTTATTGAATTTAGAATTTACTGATTAAATGATATTACTAGTAATGGTGACATTAATATATACATATTTTCATAAAATGTTGTAGATGAGTCTAGAATTAATTAACTTGTAAGTTAATTAAATGATTTAAATAATAGTGACACTAATATGTATAGATTTTCATAAAATATTTTAGATGAGTCTAAAATTAATTAATTGATAATTACATGATTTAAATAATAATTATTTAATTTAATTATATGTCAATTCGTGTAATAAAGTGCATGTGCAAATATATTAATGTTTATATATATATTTTATATGGAGATATAAAGATGTATATATATTATTAATATATCATTTATTATCAAAAGTTAATAAATACGTAATATAATAATAATATGAGAATTTTATTTAATGAAAATTAAGAGTTCTAGTGAGACAAGTATTAGGAATTCTGCTGGGAGAAGAATTTCTAATGGGATCAAGAATCATACTCTATAAATATACTATGAGAGGCACAAAACAAGATAATTTTTTTGGCACACAAAAGTTCACAAAATCCTTCCTCTTGCAATAAACCTTCGGCCATCACCAAAATTTCGGTGATGAAATTTTTGGCCAACACTTCCATCACCGCATCATCCCGCTGACGCTACACCGACTCCGGATTTTCGAAATTCGGACGTTCCAGTCTCAACACAAAATTATTTGCGATTTCTAGTGCGATCCAAACAAAGAACAAAGTCTCTGATCGTGGACCCAATTTCACGTTCAAAGGCAGAGATCAGTTCGAAGGGAGATACAAAAAGGGCCATCTCTGCTAATCTCGGATTAGTTTGGAGTCCAGCTACGCACTGTTATACAAACTAAATACCCTATGAATGTTAAATAACATACGAAACCCAATGATAGTTTCGACAGTCGAAGCTAAAAAAAAATAAAACTTTCGTTGCGTATTGGGTGCGAGAAAACAGTATACCAACAATTACTTGGGCTTTGTGGTGTGAAATTTGCAAGAGAAAACATGAAAGGGGATTATTTGAACAACCTATTGATGTCAATTGGGCTCAAGCGCTGGCCTACAAATACCGACTTGTTTTCCAGATATCCCCGCCTCAATCTACAGATAATGGCGCTAATCAATTGGATAAAGCCACAAATCGGACAACTTTGATTGGATGTTACTGGGGAGTTCAATGATGCAAAAATCTGCTTTCAGTGGGAGCAATCATTCGAGATGGACATGCATTGATTAAAGTTGCAATGGCTAACAAAGTTAGGCATCCAGAATATGTTATTGAAGGTGAACTCACTGCTATATTACTCGGACTGGACTGCAATTCTGCATGCAGAATAATCTTTCTAATATTTTGATCTACCCGTAGTCGTTGGGCACAGTTAAACCTATAAATCATGCCATTGAGTATTCTGGCTGATACCACAAGAATATCCTATTTCCGGGTCATCTCTAGTAAGGACTTAGGGTAGCCCGGAAAGTAAGCAGGGGCGGGGTTCATATTTGAGCCCGGGTGGTAAGAGTTCGGGTAGATCTTTGATACCGGGAGGTGAGAGCCCGGATAACAGAGCTCGGGTGACGAGAATCCACGTAGAATTCTGCCACCCGTATGTTTTCCTGGGTATTATTGTACATATGTCATGTTTGAACTCATAAGGTATGGGACACCATGACTTGATCATCATTAGGGGACCTTTCAAAGCACGCTAGAGTTATGTGACTCGATCGGACTAGGCATGGATTGTCAGATTCGACAAGGCCAGTGACCAGGACATGGGCAATTACCCATCATGAGTAGCAGTTGTTGGGCACCGATAACAAAGTCCTCACTTACTTCCCACTATATATAAATTCCAGGGTTATTCGATATTCATTGATTGAGATATATTCTCTTAATAAGAAATACTCATTCTCTCACCTGAGTGACTTGAGCGTCAGAATGGCTACGTTGAAAAACTTTCCGGCTATCCCACTAACGATTTTTGTGATTCTAAGTGTGCAGATATTCAAAAGATAAAGAGAACCATATCCTGAACAAACACAGTCCGACCCGATGAAATTGCCCACCCATCTCACACCCAATTCACCAGGTCGCATCATTGACGTCATCTGTGGGAAATCAGATCTAAGACGAAGATATGGTTTCCACTCGAAAATCAGCCGGAGAGACTTCTAGAACGGAATCCTCAGACTCGGAGGTTCTCCAAGGAAATCCACCCCAGCAAACTTTCGTGGTCAATCCAGAACAATTAACTCAATGGATAGCAGCAGCTGTTCAGAATGCCATGGTAGAAAACCAGGGAACACTCGGGATATCTGAGAGCTGAGAGAAATGAGTGGTGCGAGACTTACCCTTTCCCTTTTTTAGCGCTCGGGAAGTCCCAACGGCTTGCTCAGAAGGTTTTGGTTTTTTGGATTTTTTGAGAAGAATGGTTGACATGGGTTTCTTAGAAAATAGGGAGAGGCGAAGAGAGGATAATCAGAGCGCAATGCTGACGATTCGCATTCCGGCGAACCTTGGGCGTTGGCTCCGGATGTAGAAGATGCAGAAGAAGACATTGCAAAGAAAAATTTAAAAACTTACTGATCAAATAGGAAGGTAGACGGAGAGAGCATAGTGGTTGAAAAATCTGATCAACGGAGTACCGGAGCAGAGCGAAATCGTATAGCGGAAATTCTGAGAGTAAGAAAAGTTGAAATGAGTAAGGAGAAGCGGTATTTATAAAAAAGGAACACTCAATCTACGTTAACATAAAGGCAAACGAAGGATCAAGATGCACCTCGGAAATTGCACAAGGAAGGTGAAGGGACAATAGCGGATTTCAAGGCGTTACCTAAACCTTTCGAATACTAGGGCGTACGTCATAGATGAGGTCAGCCCTAGATCACTGGGATTTGAGACGTCGTTATAACTCGTCTATTGGGACAGCGAGTGAAACTCTAGCCCGACTATTTGAGAGAGGGGGTTGTGATACCCCGGCAAAATCCTATTTCCAGGTCATCTCCAATATGGACTTAGGGTAGCCCGGAAAGTCAGCAGGGGCAGGGTTCATCTTTGAGCCCAGGTGATAGGAATTCGGGTAGATCTTTGATACCGGGAGGTGAGAGCCCGTGTGACGAGAATCCGGGTAGAATTCTGCCACCCGGATGTTTTCTTGGGCATTACGGTTAATGTGTCATGTTTGAACTCATAAAGTATGAGACACCATGATTTGATTATCATTAGGAGACCTTTCAAAACACGCAAGAATGATGTGACTCGATCAAACTAGGCATGAGTTGTCAGATTCAACAGTTCCAGTAAGCAGGGCATGGGCAATTACCCATAATGAGTAGCAGTTGGACACTGAAAACAAAGTCCTCACTTACTTCCCCCTATAAATTCCAGGTTTGTCCGATATTCGTTTATTCAGATATATTCTCCTACTAAAAAATACTCATTTTCTCACCTTACTGACTTGAGCGTCAAAGTTGCAGTTTTCCGGCTATCCCACTGCCGATCTCTGTGATTCTAAATGTGCAGATATTTCAAAAGATAGAGAGAACCATTTCTTGAAGAAACACAGTCCGACCAGTTGAAATTGCTCACCCATCACACACCCAATTCACCTGGTCGCATCACTGACCAAGAATGTTCATTGATCACGCAAATTCAAAACATCTTTGTGATCCATATGCGACACAATGCCAACAATGTCACTCATAGTTTAGCTAAATTCGCCATGTCTTGTACTAGTAATGTGTGTGATGTTGGTTTCTTCTTGGTTAAAAGAAGGTTTTCTTTTTATCTACATAATTAATGAAATTTATGTCCAAAAAACGTTTCTTCAACGTCTCATGATGATTATGTAATTGTTTTAAAAAATATGTTGCTATTTCCCAAAATAATAAACGCTTGGAGGATTATTTTTCATTAAAAAAATGTTAATTTTGCTAACTGTCACTATTTCACGGAAGACAGTTTCCCGTCAATGACCCATAATTTAGTAAAGTTTTGAGAAAATAGGGAGGAGAAAGATTCATCGAGTCACCCAACTATCGACGACACCGGCCAGACACGACGTGCGTCCCACTAAAATCGATACCAAGTGATTGTACTTCTAAATAAGAAATGGTAGATAAAGGTAAGAAAAATAAATAATAAAAAGTCAGGACAGAAATTCATATTTATGCGATGCTGAGTCCTCTCATGGACAAAGTAGATTCATCCGAGCCAACTATATATATAAAAGAGAGAAACGAATCTTTGTCTTCTCTCTTCTAGAGAACTACATCCGTCCTAAGATGCATAATACTCAAGTAATCAATCGAAAGTTACCTCCTCTATGCTGCTAATATCTTCTATTGACTGGGATTTCGGTTCCAAATCTATAAACTGGTTAGACATACTAGCAAGGTGTGAAATGCTGACTCTACCTTCACGCTTGATGTAATCAGCTACAGCTTTCATTTCTTCCAATGAGATGTATATGTATTTTCCTCTATCGTCCATTACACCAGATAATCTTCCTGAGATATTTTAAAACACTCAAATTGGGATTTTTTCCGTAAAGGGGAACAAAACTTTGATGGCCAGATAAAGTGAATATACAATTTTCTATCATGTGTGGAAATCAATGCAAAATGTTTGACTCGTGTACCAAGAACGAGAGGAAAAGAGTAAATACCCATATCTTCTAGAGAAGTTATCCGATTGATACACTCCTGCATCCAGAAAATGATACCACATGAGAAAGGCCAACAAAGACAACTACAGTGGCATCAGTCCAAAGTTCAAACGTTTGAGGCAATAAACCTTTTGTCGTTTTACAATGAAACATGCAAACAGATCTGAAATCAACTTTTAAATGAACATAACATGTGACAAGTTAGTTTTTCTTTATTTAATTATCCAAATTGCAAATATTGTGTTCTTCAATCAGACAAAAATATTGACATCTTCAGATGTCTGAGAAAGGGGTAAACGAAAAGGATGCAAGAGCTACCTGAGTTCTCAACTTAAACTCCGCAGCAATATCCTCTAGGGGAACACATTTATGCTTCTGAAAATCAGATGAAATAATAAGGAGAACCACATCAGCTCCTCTCCCAATCAATGTAGTTCTCATATATTTACATCATATCTCCAAATGATTAACAGCAATGAATGTCAGATAGATGCATGAAATCGAAAAGAAGAAGCCATATACCTCAGATCAAGAAAGCTGACATCCACACATTCATAATATCATGCACTTGAAATTGTGATAAAAAAAAAAAGTGAGCCTTAATTATAAAGAAATAAATGGGTCGCACTTAAACAACCTTGATGTATTCAACAAAATCAAACAGCAGACCCTGGCTTCCATCCTGCACTTCATTTTCTGTTGTGCCTTCTGCATCAACAGAAAACTCTCCTTTCCACTTATCAAACTCTAATGCAGCAACCTCTTCCTCCTTAGCTTTCTGAGCCTTGGCTTCTTCTTCCTGAATGTGTGTTGCTCAAAACTTTTACAATTGATCACAGTAATTTTTTACATAATCTTGTAAAAAAAAAACCTCGATCGACTAACCAGCATCTGTTCACGAGCTTCACGCTCCTCATCCTTCCTTCTCCTCATCTCTTCATATCGATCTTGTTTTGATCTCCTTGAGTCTTGTGCAGCCTCATCAGCCTAGGAGATATTAAAAATGATAAGACGTCAATATATGAGAACGTGAAACATTGATGCTGCCAGAAATACAAGAAAATACACAGCATTTTACTGAACGTGGGAAGCAATCATCATATTTAAACATCAAGATATACCCAGTATAGCATATTGGACTCACTATGAAATAAAAATATTTCCAGTATATACGAGGTTCAGCATTTAATTTTTCTGCCATGATATTTTAATTAAAAAGCGAGTACATCTCATTCTCATACACACAAAATTAATGCAGCGCAAAATCAGGCAACGGAGAACTTCTACCTGGCGCTGTGCTTCACGCTCCTGCCGTTTCTTTTCCTTTTTCTTTGAAGCTTTTGCAGTGTAGTATCCATCAGCAGCTGGTTCGTCGTCACTTCCATCAAGAGGTTCTATATTAACGTAAAATTAAAACCTAACTTTAATTCTTTACAAACAAAGCTGTAAACTGCAAAAAAAAAAAAAAAAANNNAAAAAAAAAAAAAAAAAAAAAAAAAAAAAAAAAAAAAAACAGAGAATAGGCTCTGCTCCTGACTCGCCAGATAGCAATTTAAGAACATTACCTGTTTACAAATGAAACAGAATCTTTAAAAAACTTTGGCAATTTCGAGGATGCCAAAGCCTCTAGAAAGTAAGGAAAAAGAAACGATATCATACACTCATTATGGCAAATATCTCATGCCTTTTCTGATCTTTATTGATGTATCTACAGGCCTAGGCTATACAAGTGTGAATTTATATCTCAAGGAAAACAGCACACAAGTCCTTAAATTCTAGGAAGGACTCTCCAGAAATTTAGATATCTAGTCTATTGCTCTCTACATGACCCACGCCAAACATTGTGGAGGCCACAAGCCAAAGTTATGGTCCCCATCTAGAAGAAACCTTCACCTTTCAGCACTTAATTGATTTGTTAAACTTCACAATTCAATTGGAACACCATAGTGAGTCGGTCGGATTAAAATTTCGCGATACAAAGAAATTAATGGCCAACCTCCAGACAAAATAATACCAACCTTGGATTCACTAACTATCAATGTTGATAAGTATAACAAACCATGATAATCAGCACCAGATAAGCATCATCAAACAAAAATCGAATCCAAACTGAGTGGTAGTGCTTTGTGAGAAAAATATTTTGTTGGCAAGGGTAACGGCACTTCGTGAGAAACTCCATAATAAACCATAATATGCTGTTTAGTAAAAATGCCAAAACTACTGAAGAGATAAGACAATACAAAAAACTATAAACTAGGTCGGATAAGCAAGCCATGTCCAGAAAAATGCATTTCGTCCGACAAATATCGAATTTCCCACTAAAACACGGAAATCAACACAAAGCCAGAAGCAAAATAACAATTTAAAACGCAAATAAAGCCTAAGAAAAAGCAAAGAAGAAAACCTTCCACAGTTGCTGCGGCTGATGATGTGCTGGCAGCAGAAGCAGCCGGCCTTCTGCGCATTCGGCGCGTATTCCCACCTGCCCTTATCACTCTTTCCCCTTGTACATTCTGTAAGAAATGTAAAATGCTGATTTAACCGGAAAAAATCAACATGATTCAATACAAACTCCAAAGAGCTATGAAACCACAAATTCTCCACAGATAAGAGTCATCGCACACAGATACTACCGAAAATCCTATAATTAATCATAAAATCCAGTAACATGCAACTTAGAAAAATGAAATTGCACCTGAGGCTCTTCTTCATGCTGATGAGAAAGGCGAGAATCAACACGGCGTCTCCAGAAATAAAGAGGAATTAAGGATAGAACCATGAACATCATCAGTATCGCGACTAAAAATTCCTCCATTCTTCCCCTGGTCACTCAGAATTCAACACAACAGAAAACAAAGAAGCGAAGAGCAGATTTATCATGAATTAATCGAAAGGTCAATGATCAAGATGCTCTGAATCCCAATAAGAGGAAGGGTTTTGCCAGTCGAGATCAGGAATCTTTTTGTCCTTTATTTATATAGCAATTCTAATTGAAAATATAATATAACTTGTATTTTTATAAATTCAAAATATAGAAATTTTTTTTAAGCCCGGGTTGAGAAATTTGAGAAAAATACGATACACTAAAAATTTACTAAAAAAACATTTTTGGTCCCTCAGATTTTCGATATGTGATGCCCTTTCAAAAAAGCAAATGTGTATTTACTTTTATCATTAAAAAAAATTACGAAATCTTTCATAAGACGATCTCATAAATCTATATGTGTGAGACGAGTCAACTTGATAATATTTTTAATAATAATTAATATTTTTTACATAAAAAATAATATTTTTTCATGAGTAACTTAAATAGAAGATCCGTCTCACAAAATTGACACATGAAATCGTCGCATAAAATTTTTTGTTTCAAAAAAATAACATAAGGTACATGACCAGAATATTTGAAAATCAAAGAAAGTTTAGAACCCCATCTCATATGATAAATATTTCCAGCCCTGAATATACTAAACATGAAACAAACCATATATGTTATGAATAATGAAGCAAAAGCAGACATAGAAAGGTTTCGACTATTTATTTTACATTGGAACGTTATCTTTTAGAGTGCTCTGATAAAATCTAATAGATAATGTAATAACATGCAAATCATGCTGACCAAGTAAATCATACTGAGTAAGCTATATGTAACATATTCAAACTAGGAAGACAAAGACATAGAATCAAACACCTGATTTCTTGATAGTTGCTAGTCATATCATGCATTCCCAAATACCCTTTCTAAGCATGTTTTGACTACTTTTGAGAATATGGAACAGAGAACCACTTGCATATTTATTTATCATTTTCTTTATTTAAAATTTTACCACAAAATTTTATTTTAATAAACTTATATTTCAGATATTATTAAAACCTTCTATATTTTTATAACAATCTTGAAATTTAAAATTTTCCAATTTTTTTTATCTTACAACAATAAATGGCTATTGTGACACTTTTTTGTAGACACTTTTAATTAAATGTTGTTACAAATACTTAATAATGATACTTGTAAAAAATTAATAATGTGTAAAATTAAAAAAAACATATTAGATTAGTTATCCTGATATTTTTAATTGATGTCATTTTTTATATGGAGGGAAACAATTATTTTTCCCACATCGTAAAAAATCATTAAAAAACTAAAAATTGTCACTATAAATAAATATGAGAATATTTGGGTGAGATAAATATTGAAGAAACGAAAATAATTATTTTCCTCCATATAAAAAATGACATCAATTAAAAATGTCAGGATAACTAATCTAATATGTTTTTTTATTTTCACATTTATTTTATCTATTTTTCCCTCCTCCAATATTTATCCAACCCAAATATTCTCACATTTGTTATTGTCACTATAAATAACATACACGACACTTTTAGTTGTCATTATAAATGATTTTAACTGACATATAAATTTGTCATTATTACTATAATAACAAGACATGTATAAATGTATTTAAAACATGAGTTTTCCTGACATTTAAAATTGTCATTATATGAATAATTAGTAACACGTATGAAGTTGTCATTAACATTTTATAATGACATTAAAAAATGTCAGGAAGTTTAAGACGATATTAGAATAGAGGGCATTTGTTGGAGGTGTCACTAAAA
Source organism: Primulina huaijiensis (assembly GCF_012295235.1). Lineage (NCBI taxonomy): Eukaryota > Viridiplantae > Streptophyta > Magnoliopsida > Lamiales > Gesneriaceae > Primulina > Primulina huaijiensis. The sequence continues at coordinate 10,916,109 of NC_133311.1, forward strand.
CTTAAATGTCACTAAATATTGAATATGATGACATTTATGAATGTCACCATAAGCATTTATAATTTATAGAGTTGGTTTTGGATTTATATATATATAAATATTATAATAAAAATAGAACTTTATGTGTAAAGATGAATTGTCATGCTTCCCATTCCAAAAGCCGAAAGGATAATTTATAACGAAAATCAGCTAAGTGCCAATGGTACTCTCCTCCTCCTCCTCCTTCCTTCTTCCTCCATTTTCCTTTGCCCACCGCCACAGCCGCCGCCGCCACTCCAACGCCCTGCAAGCTGATCATCACGTCCTCATCCTCCTCTTCTGCGATTGTTGCATCTTCGGTGAAGAAAAAGCATTGGAAAGTGAGTGAATATGCTGGTCTCATTGAATCCTCTATCCAAAAATTTTCGACCAATAGTAACAATAAAACCCCCATTAATAATATCAAGAAGAAGCTAGACAAGAAGAATAATGTCAAGGCGTGGGCCAATACTGTTGCTGAATATTAGAATAGTTGTTACACATTTTTATTTGCTTGAATATGTTTTCTTCTATATCATATAAATAGGATGTCAACTGTAAGCTTTTAAAAGCTTCTGCTCATTTTCTTCTTTGTACATCTTTCAGACATTTTTGGAGATCACCTTTCGTTCGTCTGTTTCTCGAGAAATTGCGGATAGTCTAATGTACATCGCTACTGCGCATGAAATTTGAATTGATTTACATGATTGCTTTCATCAAAGCAATGGTCCACGTATATTTAAAATTAAGAAGCTCTTGTCTGGTTTACAAAAAATATCGATGGATATCAGTGGTTATTGTACTCGTATGAGGACTCTTTGGGATGAATTGAAGAATTTTGAGTAGATCTCCGTGTGTACTTGTGTTTCGATGAAAGAATGGATGAACTATCAAAATCAGGATTGTGTTCTACAATTTCTAATGGGCTTACTCAAATACGAGCTCAAATCTTGATGATGGATCCACAATTCTCTATACATAAAGATGCTTATGGTGGTTCTGTTAATCCACAATTCTCTATGCATCAATCTCTTGCTGCAGCTGTTGTTAATGGCCCTTCACATGGTAAAGGCGATAAAAAAGATAAACCAATTGTTTGTTCCTATTGTCACTATCTAGGGCATAGTGTTATCAACTCCATGGGTATCCACCTAGTCACCCCAATTACAATCGAAAGCAAAGTGAAGACCATAGTCGGGCCAACCAAATTGAGATTCCACATCTACCTCTACTGAAATTATTCCAATTTGTTATCCCAGTGACAAAGGTTCGAATGGCTTGACCGATTCACTTAGCCCTGAGCATTGGAAGCAGCTGATTGCCTTCCTTAGTTCCCAACTCCAACTTGGCTATGGGTCCAATTCAGTTGCACAACAGCATGAGCCCTCTGTTTCATGTTTCAGTGGTATAAATCCTCTTCCTTTTTTTTTTTTACCTCTATTCTTAATTGTGATTGGGTGTTGGACACTGGGACAACACATCATATTTGTTGTTCTTTATCATTTTCTTCATATGAACCTCTTGCTTCCACTATCACGTTACCTAATAACTCTACTGCACCAGCCACGCTTATCGGTTTAGTTCATCTGTCTTGTGATCTTATTCTAGAGAATGTTTTATTTGTTCCTCAATTTCACTTCAACTTGTTGTTAATTAGCTCACTCACAACTCGTCGCTCTTGCTCAGTTTCTTTTTCTTCTGACTCATATCAAATTCAGGCACTCAACGAGAACAAGATGATTGGGATGGGTAAACGAGTTGGCAATCTCTATGTGCTAACCACCTCCATCTTGGCATCACGTGTCTCTTCATCATCTACTATTTGTAATGCTTCTTTAACCCAATATAAATTTTGCCACTTTAGAATGGGTCATGCATCCTTTTCCAGATTATCTGTTATAGGAAATGACTTAGCTCTTGATTCTTATGTCAAGCAAAAGAATTTGATTGCCATGTTTGTCTGTTGTCTAAGCAGAAACGATTACCTTATATCTCAAACAATTTGATCAGTGAGAATTTGTTTGATCTAGTACATCTTTATATTGGGGGTCCATTTTTCACTTTGAGTATTGAAGGTTATAAATATTTCCTCACTATTGTGGATGATCATTCAAGGTTCACTAGGGTTTATTTTCTCAAGGCTAAGTCTGATATTTCTAGCATATTTCTCATTTTTTTTGAAATTGATTTCCACCCAATTTGAGTGTAAAATCAAGGCTGTTCGGGCAGATAATGCTCATGAGCTAGACTTTTCTAATTTCTTTCGCAGCGAGGGCATCATTTCTCATCACTCGTGTGTTAAACGACCACAACAAAATTCAGTTAGAGAAAGAAAACATCAACATATCCTAAATGTGGCACGTGCTCTACTTTTCCAGTCATGCATTCCTTTAGTTTATTGGAGTGACTGTGTTCAAACTGTTGTCTATTTGATCAATAGAATCCCCCCTCCTTGACTTTCACATAAAACTCCATTCGAGTTATTGCACTCTAAATCACCTTCTTATTCCCACTTGAAAGCCTTCGGTTCTCTGTGCTATGGTTCCACTCTCTTGAGTCATCAAACTAAGTTCTCACCTCGTGCCGTTAAGTCTGTATTTTGGGATTATCCATTGGGTTTTAAAGCATACAAACTCCTTAGCCTCTTGATACAAATGATATGGTTTTTCGTGAAAATATTTTTCCCTTTCACAGTGAGTCATCTCCCTCCCATTTGAATTCTTTCTTTGACAATGTTTTACCTAATCAATTTGAATCTTCTCCTGTCTCTATTCATCATGCCATGTCTCATTCAACTCGATCCAACAGAACACTCAAAACCCCAAGTCATTTGCGTGATTTTCGTTGTTATACCACTGTTCTTTCTTCCTTTAATTGTACTGCTCATCCACTATCTTCTACCCTTGGTGGTCACCGCTTATCTTCTGCTCACAAAGCCTTCATACACACTATATCATCTATTTTTAAACCAAACACCTTCTCTCAGGCCGTTGTTCAAACTAAATGGCGACGAGCCATGTCTGAGGAATTGCGTGCTTTGGAATGTAATGGGACTTGGTCTGTTGTGTCTCTACCACCTGACAAGCATGTTGTAGGCTGGCGGTGGGTGTATAAAGCCAAATTCTTTGCTGATGGCCGTTTGGAACGTCATAAGTCAAGGCTCGTGGCTAAGGGCTACACGCAACAAGAGGTATTGACTATCTTGAAACATTCTCTCCTATTGCAAAGCTGGTAACAGTGAGAACTTTGTTGGTCTTGGCTTCTATTCATGGTTGGTTTTTAACGCAGCTGGATTTAAATAATGCATTCTTGCATGGTGACTTATCTGAAGAGGTGTATATGTCGTTGCCTCTGGGATATCAACGAAAGGGGAGTCTTTACCTTCGAATACAGTTTGTAAATTTCACAAGTCCCTGTATGGTTTAAAACAAGCCTCATGACAATGGTTTGCCAAATTCTCTTCCACGCTACTTCGTATTGGGTTTGTTCAATCTGATGAAGATAATTCATTGTTTGTTCGCAGTCGTGGTGATGTGTTTTTGGCCTTAGTAGTATATGTGGACGATATAGTAATCGCCACAAACAATGAGGAAGAAGCTGCTGATTTGAAAATATTTCTGGACAATCAATTCAAGTTAAAAGATTTGGGTGACCTCAAATATTTTCTTGGGGTTGAAGTAGCATGTTCATCACAAGGTACTCGTTGAAAATCATAACACGTTCATATATACGTAAAAACTTTCAAAACTTTAAAAATAATCGTCAAAACGTTTAGCAATTTAAACTCCAATATTTTTCATGCAAAATAAACAAAACATGCATATTATGGATTGAATGATGCGTCAAGGGAGTTTAGAAGCATGCATTTGCGTTTTAGAATGCTTGAATATACGATCGTCGGCGTGGGGCACGAAGAAGAACGGACGAGCGACGAAGACTCCTTGTTTCCTCCTCTCCTAGTTTTTGAAAATATGTGTGCGTGGTGTGTGTAAATTTTGGCTGGTATGGTGCTTTGAAAGCCTAGGTTTCTATTTTATAGATTTTAATTTGCATGTTAATGGGTTTGGGTTTTGGGCTTTCAAGTTTAGGAGCAATTAAGCCTACTCATCCTAGCTAAATTAGGCCCAATAACACCTATTTAATTGAAAAGTAAAAGTTTATAAAAATTAGTTATAAAAATAATGCATTTGATACTTTAAAAGACTTTCGTTTGCCCAAAACCGGCTTCCCGGATAAAATCGAGTTCGTCTCGTAAAATAATTTGAACCCTATCATTTTTAGAAAAATTTAATCATATTAAGAAACCTTGAAAATATTTATTGAAAAATATTCATTTTGTCTTGGTCGTCCCCAGTCTACTTTCCCCAGCATATTATCGAATATTTGGATAAAATATATAATTCTCATGAAATCATGTCATATAATCATTTAATCGTGCAATAATATCTTTATTCATTTAATATGTATCATGGAAGCATTTAAAATCAATTAAATAAAACAATTATGTAATTTAATTTATTTGCATGCATGCGGTTTATGTTGACTGATTTTTCGGGCGTTACAGTCTTTCTCCCTTTCTTTCCCCAAAACCGTGCGCCCTAGGCCCCAACCGAGCCCTCAATGCTTCCCTATCGTTCTACCCTTATTTCCAACCACACTAGAACTCTCTAGGACCATGAATCGACCCAACACAGGGCCTTGATCAATGTTGGACAACCCGTAAGCATCCTTCCCTTGCAAGTACCAAAACCGAACCCTTACATGCATTAAACCTTAACCGAGCTCGACACTTTCCCATCTCATTTCAGCCCTTTTCTAACCTACATGGGACCCCCTGTAGGACTTTTAAACATCATCTCCCTTCTCCTTAATGGCAGCGAGTCCCTAAGAATCATAACACGACTCAAACGTGCATTAAAAAATTCAAAATTTTAAAATAAATTATTCAAAACATCAATAAAACTTGATTATCATGTTTTTCATTCAAAATATCATAAACATGCATAATATGGTTTGAATGATGCAAAAAAAGGTTTAGAATTTGTCTTTGTGTTTAAAACATTCAAAATACGAATATCGAAGCGGTGAAACATCGGTGATGAACGGATGACGATTTCTACATTTATTCTACCCTTTTTCTTCTCAAAACCCCACCGAAAACCCACCTTAGAATAAAAAAATTTTCAATTATATTTCTAATCTTTTTTTATTTAATTAATCCAATTAATTAAGTTAACTAAAGATTCTAAATCCATGTCATATTAAATGCAATCTCGAATATTAATACATATATTTTGAGAATATCATGCATTAATATTATTTTGCTTTGTGTGCAAGTTTTAAATTATGGTATCATGAATATTTTCATATTACATAAATCAATATCATACTTAATAAAAACTTAATGGGCTATATTTTAATTCATTAAAATATAATTTAATTATTAAAGCCTATTTGAACTTTAATAAATTAGCATGATGAGCTTATACTCTTACAAGCCCATGATCCATGTTCCCATTACATTAATCACATCATAATCCCGATCGACGATCCAATATCATCCATGTGACAATTTCAACTTATTGTTATTATGATGCACACTTTAATTTTGAGATTACCAATATCCAAATAATGAAGGTGCACTCCTTTTGATTATTTTAGCAGTCATGTTCTCAAAATTTCTCTAGCTTTTATAAACTTTATTTATAAGCTTATCGATTGATCATATCAAACTTATTTCTTATAAATTCAACTCATTGAATTTATTATCTCAACGGGAACAAGTAAACCAGTGCTTGTGTAACCTTCAATGGTTCAGAGATACTGCTAGCCGTGGGTTTACAACTCTTTGTGATTCAGGACAAAATCTTTTATTTGGATTTACCCTAATTTATCCCATTCTATGTATCAACTATTGATCATGAGAATGTCAAAAATCAAATTTCTGATCAAACCCATCGAATCATGGTAAGAGCATCTAGTAGCATCGTCTCATGATTCCCTAGGTATCACTGATAGTACTTGCAAGAACAAGTCGATTATGATTAACGTACAGTACGGTTCCTTCGTCTCATATATCTCGATCGAATCTGCAACCATTGGTTCATCGAGGGTTGCATAATAATTCGATAACTATGTGACACATAGGTGAGCGGTGAATTCCCGACTATAATGCACTAGCTACTACATGTGTCGCAACTATACCCAATCTCGCCACCTGATGACCCTCTTGGAGTCGGTAAACGAGTCAAAGCACAGCCCTAGCATATAGAGCCTCAGTGTTGTCTCGGATCGTAAGAACTAATAGTATACAATCATAACCACATACTTATCCTGACACGTCTCCTATTCGTTTTACTTAAATCGTACTAGAAAAAAAAAATTTTACTCTTACTATATAGGCCGAATACATATAAATGTATTTTCAAAATGCCTTATACCATTTTTAAAATAAACAATCAACTAACATTTTAAAATCAAAGGAAAATAATTTGAATCATAAAATCGTCAAACGTTTTACCAAACCTAAAAACATTATTTGAAAGTATAGTTCATATTATAACCTCTCATAACATAAATAAAATGTCATAAAAATATTCTTAACATAAATCATAATCATCAACTAGTGCGAAAAACTAGCGTCGGTCCTCGGGTCATGTGCACCTTCAGTCCAGCAAAGTCAACCATCAAGACCTCCATAAATATTATTATCATAATCACCTGCATCAATCACACCTAGTGAGTCTAAAGACTCAACACACCATAATCTTGATAACAAGTACTACATATACAGATCACATGCAACAGTGAAAATACTTGTACTTAAAATATCGTTTTCATGAAGAAACATAAACTTTAAACAATAACATTTTCGTAAACATTTTCATGATGCATAAACTTTAAACAAAAACATTTTCATAATGATGCATCAACTTTAAACATAAATATTTCCATAAACCTTTCATAAACATTTTCGTAAATTTTTTCATATTATCATAAACATATTCATATTTATATCCATATCCATATTCGTATCCATATCCATATTTGTATCAACATATTCATATTCATATTCCTTTCGTTGAATTCAGATCGATAATTGTGACTCGTATTTTTATTGGGCGATGGATCCATCTAGAGAAAACCACAGTACTAGGCGGGGGGATATCAGCAACACTCTCACCGGTCAATTGAGCCTTGGCCAACGTATTAATATATTAACGTATTCGAATTCGTATCCATGAAAACACGATCGTCGGGCTCCCACAAGGACTATAACCCTTACGATATCTCCAACATATTTAGTCACAATTACTCCACTTCCTTCAACGTTTCATATTCTCATTACTTAATAAAAATTAAACATGCATATAACGTTTTTCTTTTAAACCAAGCATGCAACATATATTTTAAATGTCAATATTAAATCATAAAAATCCGTAAACATTTAAAATAAACATTTTAACATATAAAAAATCATAAAAAGCCATAAAATTTTTAAAATCATAACATTTAAAATAAACATTTTGATATATTAGATCATAAACATTGAGAATAAATATTTAAAATAAATGTTTTAATATATTAAAAATCCATGAACATTTTAAATAAAGATCATAAAAACTCATAAACATTTAAAATAATCATAGTAGCATATAAAACAGCATTCAGGACACTGCCATGTCGTTTACTAATTTTTGGGTGTAAAATTACTATTTTACCCCTAGGCGTAAAATTTCACGTTTTTGACATTTTATTAATTTCATTGACTCTAATATTTCCCAAATAATTATTTAAGTCTACATGTATTTTTTCATATTTTTATTTGGCTTAAATCGATGACTTTTAAATTAATCTTTAAATATAACGTATTAATACTTTTTAATCTCGAATTAAACCAAATCTTAATATAAAATTCCCAAATTAAAAACTTAGGCTTTTAACAATTATTTGAGCTTAAATATAATTTTTCATAATTTTATCAAGCTTAAATCTAGGCTTTTCAATTAATTCTTTAATTAACGTTTCGTGAGATGATTAAATTCCGGATAAATCCAAAACTCATTATTTTGATCCCAAATTTTAAACATAACATTTTTATTATTTATTCTACCCTTCCAAATCATGAGCCACACCCGTGGACCCATGGTTCTAATTTTAGTCCTTATATTTTTGTTTTTGACACATATTCGAACACACCGAACCATATCTCAATTTACTCGAGTCAAGCCCAAGCCACCTCAAGCCAAAACTGAGCCAACCCATCAATGAACCCTACTGACAAGTCCCAAGCCCAAGAACCAGCCCCTGGCTTGCGTTAAAGCCCCTGCACCCTGGACCCATATACATGCGTGTGTGCGTGTGAGGTGTTTTGGTGTTTTGTTGTATTGGGGCTCCTTCTTCTTCTAGAACACTACCAGTTGTTAACCACTTAACCCCTCATGACCCTAACCATCCCTGGACCCCGACCAGACCCAGCCCAAACCAGCCCAAGCCCCTGACCGCGTGCACATACCACCCGAAGCCAACAGAAGTTGCGCGCTACCCTTTGTCCTCTCACGGTTTCCACTTTGGCTCGAGCCACCTCACACCCAGCCACTCCAGCCCCTGGCCTGACCCCTGCCCATGACCCTCGTACCCTGATGGACCTACTCTGAGCCACCCAGCCCTAGCAGCAAGCCCCTCCTTGGCTGTTGTTCCTTCCAACAGATCGCGTGAGGATCCCTGCTACAAGGACTCCTCCCATGCTGCGCGCGAGGGGTCCTAGCATGCCTGACCCTGACCCTGCCCCATGTCAAGTACGAGCCCTCCTCGAGACTGGGTAGAACCCCTAAGCTCCATGCATAGTGATCGAGCCCCTTGACTCTTGTGCAACCAAAATACCCACGGTTCTTTCTTAATTGACGCCTACGGTTTTCAGCTTTTGTTATTCACGTTTGCAGCTTATTTGGTGTGTGTCTAGGACCCTAAACTTTGTGTAAAACACCCTTAATCCATACCCTAACCATGGCAGCCTCTTAACACAAATTAAACATGATTTTTGAACCAAAACACAAGAGTTTAACGCACACATATGCATAGTTACGAAAATATCATGATATGCAATATGTTTTCATTCAAAACATGTTCAAATAAATATTATGGTGTGATAGATGATTAAAGGAAAGAATGTGGCATGCCTTTGCGTATTTTACGTAGGAATATACGTCGACGAATTGAAAAACGATGGCACGAAGACGATGACTTGATTTTCCTTGAAGAACCTTCAAACTTTTCTCTTAATTTGATGATGTGTGTGCCGTGTATTTTAGGTGCAAAGGAATCATGATTGTGTTGGGGAAGTGGGGCGTGGGTTATAGGGATTAATGGGGTAAAATTATACATTAAATACTTAATTAATCTACTAACAAGGCTTAGGCCCATTAAGTATATAAATTAGACCCATTAGTGCTTAATTAAAATATAAAAATAATTTTGTTTAAATAAGTTTGTGAATTTATTAACCGGGTTAGCCAAAACGTTCGTATTTTTGTTAAAAACCAATATTGATAATATTTACATCCCGGCGTATAAAATCACCTAAAAACCCCTTATTTTCAAAAATAAGAAAAAAGCATCACCCTTAATTTAAATAATCAAAAATAATTATTTAATAAAAACATTTTCTATTTTCAGCCCTCGGTCTCCGTTCCTAGATCGCAACTCGAATAACCTTTAAAATATATTTTAATGCAACCATATAGAAAAATATATTTTAAACATGTCAATATGCTCAACATAATTAATTAATAAAATTAAAACAATTCATTGAAATACACAAGGAAATTAATAACTGCATGCATGTGGTTCGTGTGGACTTTTAAATTTTCGAGGCGTTACATATCTTCTCGATGAATGATAACCACTTGGAAAGTTTGATGGATGGTAGTTCGGTATAATCATCATATGACTACATATCTGCATGTTTGGAGATCTTTATGTCCTTACCAAGAAACGCGGCACACAACATCACAGATACTAGTATCGAGCTCAAGCGATCTTTATCCACGTTTTAGGCAGCTGAATCGACTAGGAACGAATTTAGATTATACAGTGTTTACAAATGAGTTTCAACATCGAATTAGATTCATTTGTATTAAAATATAATCAAGGTCTTTATCTATGTTGATCACATGGTATACAGATAAAGAAATAACAAAATATGAAATAATGAATTGTATTAAAATAAAAATTGTTTATTACAACTGAGTCAATAAATTCTCTAGCCAACAGTTGACTTACAGGACATCTATTTTAACATAAATAACATATTCAACTACTTTTTTCAACTTTATAACAGCATATATTCTCACTTTTGCTTTTGGGGATTTATTATTTCCCTTAATAATAATAAACACAAATATTTTCAACACACGGCCAAAAGAAGGGTGAAGTGGGCTTTAGCACAAACCAAAAGTGATTACCATCGGTCCAACCTGAAGTACTTGTGAATAAATAAAGATAAAGAAGCCCGCACAAGAACTGCTCAAGTATCAAAGAAGCCTAAACGCTCTCATTTCTCTTTGCCAAACAAGTGAGCTTCCTTTTTCTCAGTACTTCTACACTCTTTACTCCACAATAAAGCTCTCAAATCTTCGTTCATGGAGTTAATGATTCACCCAAAGCAGAGCCGCCAAGATTTCTGCTTGTTCCGTCACAAAACCTTCAGGCATCGTAAAGATATTAACTTTCTTGTATGTTCCAAGTTTGGCATGGTTGTGTGGAAGAAACAAGGTTCGAGAAATCTAAGGAGTGCTCGTACTCGGGTTTCGGCCGTTTCAAAGGTTGAAACTTTTAATTCTAATAACGGTGGGTTGCGGCTGTCGAATGTGGAGAGAAGCGCTCGTGGGCAGGGGAACCCATCTCATAGCTTTGAGGAGTTTGAGAGTAATAACCTTCTTCGCCGTCTGGTTAGGAATGGGGAGTTGGATGAAGGTTTCAAGCATCTTGAAACCATGGTTTACGGGGGTGCCATTCCTGATATCATCCCTTGTACTAGTTTGATTCGTGGGTTCTGTAGAATTGGGAAATCTAGTAAAGCTGCCAGGATTATGGAGATTCTTGAGGAATCGGGGGCTGTGCCTGATGTTATAACTTATAACGTGTTAATTAGTGGGTATTGCAAGTCGGGAGAGATTTACAAGGCCTTGAACTTGTTGGACCGGATGAGTGTTGCTCCAGATGTAGTCACATACAATACAATCCTACGAAGTTTGTGCAATAGTGGGAAGTTGAAACAAGCCATGGAAGTTCTTGATAGTCAACTGCAAAAGGAATGCTATCCGGACGTGATAACGTACACGATTTTGATCGAAGCCACATGTAAGGAAAATGGGGTGGAACAGGCTATGAAACTCTTGGACGAGATGCGAAGTAAAGGTTGCAAACCTGATGTAGTTACATATAATGTTCTCGTCAATGGGATTTGCAAGGAAGGGAGATTGGATGAGGCGATCAAATTCTTGAATGATATGCCTTTGTATGGTATCCAGCCAAATGTAATCACACACAATATTATCTTGCGCAGTATGTGCGGTACTGGGAGGTGGATGGATGCTGAGAAACTGCTGGCTGATATGCTTAGAAAAGGTTGTTCGCCGAGTGTCGTGACCTTTAACATTTTGATTAATTTCTTATGTAGGAAGGGACTACTGGGACGAGCCGTTGATATTCTGGAGAAGATGCCTAAACACGGGTGTACTCCCAACTCCTTGAGTTATAATCCATTGCTTCATGGCTTTTGCAAAGAAAAGAAGATGCATAGAGCTATTGAGTATCTAGAGATAATGGTATCCCGAAGGTGTTATCCAGATATTGTCACTTATAACACGCTGCTAACAGCTTTATGCAAAGATGGGAAGGTTGATATTGCCGTTGAGATTCTTAATCAGCTGAATAGTAAAGGATGTTCTCCTGTTTTGATCACCTATAACACCGTGATCGATGGTCTATCGAAGATGGGGAAGACATCACGTGCCATGAAACTGTTGTCTGAGATGCGTGAAAAAGGTCTCCAACCTGATATTATCACCTATTCTTCACTTGTGGGAGGACTTAGTAGAGAAGAGAAGATTGAGGAAGCCATCAAGTTCTTTCAAGACTTGGAAAATTCGGGTATCAGACCAAATGCTCCCACTTATAACTCTATCATGTTAGGACTTTGCAAGGCACGTCAAACGGACCATGCGATAGATTTCTTGGCTCGTATGGTAACAAAAGGATGCAAGCCTAATGAATCTACGTACACTATTTTAATTGAAGGTCTTGCTTATGAAGGTTTCACAAAAGTGGCTCTGGACTTGTTGAATGAGCTGTGCTCTAGGGGAGTTGTGAAGAAAAGTTGTGCACAACACGTTGTAGCCAAATTGTAGCTTGAGTGCATACATACCCTCAGCTCGTAATATATGGCCCTTTTCATGTTGCAATGCTTGTTTGGTCAAAAATCACCTAGTTTCAGGTGAA
>NC_133311.1:10932425-10942438 GCF_012295235.1 Primulina huaijiensis
ATTTGGGCAACTGCCAGCAAGTTGAGCACCAAAAATTGAATCAGTAAGCTCTTGCAGAGATGCTTCACAACCTGAAAAACAAGCACGAGAAAATATAAAGACAAATGGAAGAGAAAATGTGAAATTACTTCTCAGAGAAAATTTACATCCATGGCACATAACTCCCTATTTTTAGGGTCATTATCAACAAGAGTTCTCAAAGATGCAAAATTTTTTATGAGTCGAACAAATAGAGTCCTAATGACATGGTTTTCAGTGCATTAGGAACATTTCCATGAAAAAACATAAGGTGATAACGATTGAAAACTCGATGTAGAACCAATATCAAGTCAAACGGAAGGTATAAAAAATAAATTCCTTGTTATTGCAGTCACCTCGAGTCTCGACAAATCAATAGCATCTGCCATTTATATTGTTCCAATAATTAAATACTATACATTTTCCTTTTTAATGTGGAAAACAAAAGGTTGCATTTCGTATACACCAGCTCAACAGTTAAAATTTCTCAAACAATTTCCCTGCAGATGCTTCAGGAATCAGATGGCAAGTAAACTGATGACCTCAGACATCCTGAGACTAAAAAATTCTGTTGCATATAAGTAATCTCAAAAACAAAATTAGACGGATACATTCTGTTTGCACAATATTGAAATCACCAACAGTAACCTCAAAAACAAAATAACAGTAGAGGAAAGAAGGAAAGTTGGGTTGCGCATGATTATACTACTATATCCAGTTTTATAGTTTAACAAACACGAGGGTATAGAATTGGCTTAATTAGTTTAAGTGCATTGGTTTTCATAAAAGAAAACAATAAGACAAAATAAAAGGTCAAACAAGTTAATACGATGACAGCCTCAGATAAGTAAAAGGGTAGTTAGGCATGGAACTTGCATCATATTGAAATGAAAATCTTTCTTGACAAAAGATCATGGTTTTTACCAGGAAAGCTACTTATCTTATGCAAAACACATTACTTGATGTAACATGTCCCTCTACGTAAATAAAATGGAACCAGTTCACCACTCTTCAAAAATAAATAGAAAAATGCTCAAGTATCTTCAGGTCGTCAATAAATATAATGTTTAGCTGCCATCGTAGCACACAATTTTTCTTGCTCAGTCAACTTAATCAATAAAAAATTTCAAATGTTCGTAATCAGCTCCACACATTTCTCAAAAGCTGTTGAAATCTCCTCCTCAGAAAAGCCGATTTCAAGCAATCTCAATGTTTTCTCCGTAATACCAAACAAGGCCTCATTGCTGAATTCCCGAAAATATGGATTTTGGATTAGCATGAAGGGACAAAACATTGTCAAACATGCTTCCCTGATGATGACCATGAATACAGATTTGTGGAGAATGTGTTTGACAAGTGAGACATGATAGGATAAAATAAAGAAATTCTCCAGTCATATACTACTCAATTCTGAATAGCTCTGTCTCACAAATCAATTTCGGAGATCACGAGCTCTGGGCATAAGTAACAGACTAGAAGTGACTTCAAGAAGCGGTATATTACTCATCAAGATTGCAGATTTAATGGGTCAAAATTCTTCTTCGGCTCAGAATAGATGATTAATAAAACCAATAATAATGGTATGAGTCGCCAACAAGTATCAAGCAGCTGTTGCCACATGGAACGCAGTCACATAAAAAAAATAAGTATATGAGGTTCTGCCAGCCCTTCTCATTAAATTTATCCAGGAAACTGACTAAAAAATATGTAGCCCTCCTCTCTGTGTTTTCTTGAAGATACATTCTTCCAGTTACCCAAATTGTACAGATTTTTAATCATTCCTATGCATCAAACAGTTTGCTGGTATTCAGTTTTGGCCAATATAATCTCCGTCCCACAATTTAAAGGTCATAACTTCAAATGTGAGAGATGAATCCATATATCGAATTTTGATCACAGATTACAGCTTTCTAGCTGAAAAAAATTGGAAGTACTACATTCCTAAGTATTGTGGGATATCAAGCTTGTAACAACTTTTTTTTGTTCACTTGGAACTTGACATGAAAACTTTCGTTCTGTTATTATTTGGGCATTTTCCTTTGCATGTAAAACCTTTTTTTTCTATTTCACAATTTCAGTCTAATAAAAGTCTGGTTTCACTAGCTCGATCTTTCTCGCCCTTATATTTATGCTTTTAGCACCAGATGAAAATGAACAATCATGATACAATCAATGTGTTTGGATCACCAGGAATGTAGAACTAGTATTGTGATAATTCAGAACTGGAATGTAGTAATTTACATTTCATCACAGATTACTCTTTTTTGGCTTGCCTTTTTACGTGGTTTTCACCTTACATAGCAGGCAATGTGATGATGCAGAACTGGTATTAATAAGGGCTTGCTGCCCTCGTACAAATTATCAGATTAACAATCCAGAGATTTTTTGCTAGTTAGAAATGTTGCTTTTCCACAGGAATATGCAATGAGAAACAAAACTTAAATAAAGATGTCCTTTGGTTATACATCAGAAACAGAAATGTGGTTCAACAATAATGGAGAGAAATCATCAAAAACCTTGTTACTGTCTTCATCACCGCTCACTGAAACTCTCGCAACCTTTTCATGCTTTCTGGCCATCCTTGCAGCAAAGATGAAGTTCATCAGTTGACCGATAGATGCATCCTTACCTGTGATGAAAATTGCGATTAATTGTAATAGTATGTACATTTACAGCTGAAGCTCCATCACGAACCAAGTTTATCCATGGCAAATCGAACAACCTCAATCAAGAATTTCATTTTTAAAAAGGAAACAATTTTCTCGTCGCCATCTCCACTTCAAACATCATGTTCCTTCCTGTACGAGTCATCATAAATGTTAAAAAAATAAGTACATCAGAGCATCACTGAAAATAAAAGTTCAGTTATATTCAGAATAGATCAAATCATAACTCTATAACTAGTATTGCACCTTATGACAGGTTATTATAGACCCACAAATTAGAGAATTGAAAAAAAATTGAAAAAACCAAAAAGATAAAAAAACCATACTCATCCACATAGATAAAAATTCACTAGCAAAGAAATATTTCATTTAAACAGTTGACGAGCATAAACAAGATAATCAATTGGACAGCACCCAAACATGCTTAGATTTGAACTTCGTAAATGAAAAATTCATAATCACTTTTTTTAAGCATTTGCCAAAAACTACCTTAGTGATCTACGCATTTTTTACATAGAAACTTAACCTCCATATCAATAAGCAGACAAAGATGGACCATGTGTTTGACATACAGTAGTCATGGCACATTTAAACTAGCACTGAACTCTAGATTCTTCAAATCGAAACATTCGGCATAATATTTATGAAAAATACAGAAAGCAACTAATACGCCTGATTTATATCATTGTTTTATATGTACATAGTCGTCATATTAGCACTCACTTGGTACTTTCATTCCAATGATTATGAGTGGTAACTAGGTTTTTTATTCTGTGCAGGATGACTGAGGCCAAAACTGATAAGAAATACATAACAAAATTCATTACAGAAAATATTTCAAACCAAAGGAAGAGCTGAAAGAGTCGGAAAAAAGACCAAGTGCAAAAAAGTTGACCACAGGAATCACAGATCTGTCCCTTGGGCAACAGACAAAGCCGTGTAATGCCAAAACGTAAGAAATTCACAGAAGCATTAGCAGAGACCCAGGATACCCATGCGGGTGGACTGTGGACAACTCTCCAAAACTGGTTCACAGGCCTACATCATGAAGTGCCCATGAATATGATCATGGCAAGACAAAGATTCATAGGAGCCATAAATGCACCATAAGTACTGACCCATACCAAGGTCAGTCCCCAGATCTATGGGTTTGCATCTCTATTTTACATAATGCAACAGACCACAAAGTGATACCATAGAGTGTAGTACACATGGGAGCCAACAACGCAAGATAACACAACTTGTCCCATAGTCTATGCAAGAAATCGCAATAGTGCAACTGAATTAAAGAAACAAGTACAAACTCGTGCGACGTGCTCTGACTCGAGGGTGTTTGCGATTCCATACATCACATCCATCGAAGAGCCATGGACTTGACCACAAACCGTCCCACGGGTCCATGGTCGCTCAAGATGGAAATCTATCGAATAACTGATTTTAGAAGGAAAGAAATTCACTCGTTTCAACCTCAACTTTTGAGGTATTTGGACCCAGAAGTTGGTCTTTTCACCTGAGTATAAAGGGAAAGAAGGAATTCATTTCTATGATTCGACCGTTAAAGTTAAGGGGGAAATTTAAAGGGTCAGAGGCAGTCAAATCCGAAGATCGAGAGCTTAAAGGTGCATGCTGATACAAATGAACATATTCATTACACTGCTAGCAATCATGGAAGACAAGTAATGAATTTAAATCAGATACAAACATGTAAAAATTTCTGAACCATGACATGACCTACTTGCTCATTTCATTTCAACGAGAATTTAAAGTTTCCATGCCAGAATGAAAGAATAGTCAAAGAAAACTCAAAACATACCTCCTTTAATGTAAAAGTCCTATCGCGACAGGCATTGTTTTTTGTATCCTTGTCAAAAAGTTATCAAGAGATCAGGTGACTCTGGTTTATGAAGAGCCTGGTAAATATCATAAGCAGTCAAGAAACTCCAATTACAACTTCAAACAGACGACAGAAGTAAGAAGATAGATCCATTTTCAAAAATATGTTCTCACGAGGACACAAAGACCCAGATTCAAAAATTATTAACAGGCTTTTAATATTGGCATCTCAATTCAAGTGTACATTTTGGGGGAAAATATTTGCGGTTAGACCATCATTCTCGCCACTGAATAAAAAATCACCAGAAGTTGTGTTTGGTTCTTGAAGATCCTGATTCCTGCTATTTCATAGACAG
Organism: Primulina huaijiensis; assembly: GCF_012295235.1. Classification (NCBI taxonomy): domain Eukaryota; kingdom Viridiplantae; phylum Streptophyta; class Magnoliopsida; order Lamiales; family Gesneriaceae; genus Primulina; species Primulina huaijiensis. Next base: position 10,937,299 of record NC_133311.1, read on the forward strand.
TTCCACCATGATAAGCTGGAAGATTTCAGCATCATAGCAAAATAACAGGATAGTTTTAACATGTGATGGAGATTTTGATCCAATCACATGTCATTACTGTATAAATATTTGTTGGTTATATAATTTGAGTCAGAAAAAATTAGATTTATTGGGTTTTATGGTAGGGGAGCAGCACTTACAGAATATGCAAAGAGAGTCTCCAATAGTAATTCAGTATTTCTTTCACCTATGACAGAAGGGAAATATCACTTTCTGATTATCATTACTGAAAAAAGAGGATTTCCATGGAGCATTGCAAAAAATACCTATAATCAGTTTAAAAGATTTTTTGTTTATTAAATCCTGAAAAAGAAAACTCATGAGGCTTTTTCACTCGGTGAACATAACAACAAAAGCTGACTTTAACGAAGTTCTTAAGTTCGTTCATAAGTATAAGCAAAAGACACCATTTTCCTCAATTGTTTTATCGATGAGAGATAGCAAAAATCCCATGCCTACAAAGGCTGATCTTAAATTGCTTTGTGATGAACTAAGTCTCATAGTCCTATAAATAAAACAGTTCCTAAATACAAAAAATAAATCTGCTCATAAACAAGTGCAAATTGCAACACAAGCATCTGTAATTACATTACAAGTTCATATGTAACAAGGGAAAAGTGGCCAGCATGTTATCATTAATGTTAATATTGTGTGGAGCCTGGTCATTTATATCAGGTTATCTTAGATTTCTTTTCACATTATTGTAGCCCTGATTGTTTATAATTGTGGACAGTCATCATTGAGTTATAAAACATATGAACACAAGTAAAGAGAGAGCAGAAACAGAATTCTAAGAGAACGGGTTCTTGCATTCTCTTTGTAGTCTTGGTTTCATCGATGGAAATTTGCAACGACGATAAGTGGACGTAACTCTTGCATAGACTGTAAACCACTATAAATCTTGCATGTTCTTATTTGTTATTTTTCGCCAATTTTATCACTTTCAGTAAATAAAACTGAGTCTTTATTCCTAATATTCATTTCAGCAAACAAATTATATTTAATGAGTTTACAGAACAATTGTAGCTTCACGGTAATTAAAATAATTTCTCCACAATAACAAATATTGCCATACCATCCCATGCTGTGGGCAGATTTTCGGCAAAGGTGAATCATAGTCCAAAACCTCGTCCTTTGGTTTGATTCCAACATCATTATCAGGTACCAAAGAGTCCTCATCGTCCGATATTTCCACTACCTCACACCGAAAATAGTGAAAATTTAAACATGGCATAAACAAACAAGAATGGAGTGGTTGGAGAAGGGGTGTCGGCTGGTTCAATTAATTAGGTGTAGGGTAGCAAATAATACAATAATTAAAGATAAAAACTTGTGTGAGACGGTCTCACGGGTCGTATTTGTGAGACGGATATTTTATTTGGGTCATCCATGAAAAAGTATTACTTTTTATACTAAGAGTATTACTTTTTATTGTGAATATGGGTAGGGTTGACCCGTCTCACAGATTAAGATATGTGAGACGGTCTCACATGAGACCCACTTATAATTAAATAGGTAATAATCAAAATAATGGGTATTAGTTATTAATTAAAAAGTTTAAAAGAGTTTTGAGTCCAACGAGCTTAAAAATAGGCCCATCAAGCTCAAACACACTCCCGAAAAATATTTCATTTAGATAAGTTTTTGGAAATATTATCTGAACCCTCAAAAAGTCCTACGTTTCGATAAAATTTGCGTGCGCTGAAAAATATGCTCTGGCGGATAAAAATACCAAACAAAGCCCATTTCTTGAAAAATACATTTAAAACATATTCTATTAATTAATAAAAATTAATCATGTAATAAAAATAATTTTTCTTGATAATTCCTCTGTCTTCGTTCTTCGTTCGAACGCGAAATGCATCTAGAAACCTTAATGCATGAACTTTTAAAATTTCATGAAATAAATCCTATTATTCACTAATTATGCATGAACTTTAAATAAATCAAGAATTAAAACACAAATTAATGAAATAAACATGCTTTTAGTGCTTTAAAACAATTTAATAAAATACCAAAGAAATTTAATAACTTGCATGCATGTGGTTTACGTTGACCTTCAAATTTTCAGGACGTTACAGTCAAGCAAATACACGAACAGGTGGCTGATTCTGCTGACCACCCTGCTATCTGGACTGATGTGAAGGGTAACTAAGCTAGTGGGAAGACTGATATGCTGTTGGGAATCTATTACCTTGAGCTCCACTACCTACCTGGGCTGACTTCCCAGTTTGATTAGGACATACTATAGCAAAATGAACCGGGCGACCACAAATATTTCAAACCCCATGAACTCCCACACTCTGATTACTGAAATACTTGCCTCCATAGATATCACAATAAGGTCCACTATAATGATGTCCACCACGGTTCCCAAAACTCCCTGAACTCAAAGAACTAAAACAAGACTTCTTAAATTTCTTGTCACGTGGACGGAGAGATGCAGAACCAGATTGACTGAACTGTTGCCTCCCAGTCTGATGGTGTTGGGTAGGAACTCAGTTACTACTCCTCTTTAGACTAGTCTCAGCTCTTTTTGCTATCTCCAGTGTTTTAAGACAATTTAATGGCTTGCTAGTAGAAACAAAAAGGTGCAAACGATCGTTCAAACCTTCAATGAAACTTTCAACAACAGCTAGCTAACTTGCAGCAACATGAGGAGCATATCTCAGCATAGGATAGAACTTATCAGAATACTCCTCAACCGACATATCACCCTGTTTTAAGTTATGAAACTCCGAAGCCTTAGAGCTTTAAAACGATGGAGGACAGTAACTCTCCTTAAACTTCAGGTTAAATATATCCCACGATGAAACAATACTATGAGCATCTAAGGTCATCAAGGTAGTAGACCACAACATTTTAGCACAATCCTTCAATTGATGCACAGCTAATCTTAATCGACGCTCTGAAAGATACTCAATCAGATCAAACAATTCCTCAATCTCATAAATCCATAGTTCAGCTTTCTCTTTTCTCTCAGAACCACTGAATCGAGGTGGATGCATAGAGTGAAAACGAGCAACTAACTATCCATTCTAAGCTGCTCTAATTGATCAGCAGCTTGCTCAGCATTAGTATCATCAACACGGGTACGAGGCCTACCACGTCCGCGACCACGACCACGATCTTTAACAACATGAATCTCATCCTCTCCTTCCATTCTATACAATATAACATTTATAACAATTAGAATGGAAATAAACAAATCATATAATCACATAAGCACATTGTCAATTAGCAAAAACAGGCGCAACAACCATTTTATTGTCAAGACTCAAGTGTCCTAGACTCTAGTTCGAGCGTATCCTAGTTTAGGTTCTGATACCAAGATGTGAGGTCCATTTACTCTAATGACAATTAATGATCAAACAATATTGATTTGATTTAATTTTGCAACGGAAAATGGTTTAAAAATTCTTTAAAACGGACCTCATGGCCTAGAAAAATTTTGACATGACCTCCTCGTAAGTAGGACATATCGAAAAACTCAAGCATCAAAAAATAGTAAAATGACTAAAGACTGACGCTGCGATAATTATAAACAATCACATGCAAGTACCGGCCAAGCAAAAGACATAAATATCACAGACAACAGTTCAAATAAGCCGACAAAGCTCCCAAACAACATAACTAAAATCCAAATAACAATACAGATACACGGGGCATCTCCTCGGCTAATAAAACATGGCACAAAACTGACACAAACTCCAAAACAACCATAAAGACTAGTCGGGAGACTTCGATGGACAGAACCAAGCAATTCCATCTCAATCATGAGCTCCGCTAGCAAAACCTCTGCCTGGTGCTGCAAAACAACTCGGGAGATCTACCATGGTGCCCAAAATCAACCACAGCCGCCCCCCAGTAAACAACTGAGGTTAGGATTCTGGTATGAAACAGTTCAACAAACATAAAAATAACCTAAATCATGCATCTATATATGTAGATGAAATGTGAAATGCATGAATATTGTAACGCCCCAGATTCGACGACTGTCCTCACTGTACCAAGACGAGTCTTTCCAGCGTGCTTATGTCCTCACTCACACGCACCCCAGGAAACTTCCCAGGAGGTCACCCATCCCAAAATTGCCCCAAGTCAAGCACGCTTAACTTTGGAGTTCTTATGTGATGAGCTACCGAAAAGAAGATGCACCTTCGTGGTATGAGTAGTATATATCAAATCTTTTAAGCCCTCTTCAACTGTACAGTCCATTACATTGAACAGTCTCGGTATCCCTCTCATTCCGGTGTGGGATCGGTTCATTCATGTTCCCTCCACCTAGAAGCCTGCCAGGAGCCGCTCATTGTCCGTGCAACCTAATTGCACCGGCGATCACCCCCCGCCCTCTTCGGCCCCGGGCCTCACATGCCCACCAGCTTCCGCTTGGTTCGTCTGCTACTACTTAAATTATAATTCATCCAAGTGTAGGTTTTCTGCAAGTAATATATTTCGTAAGTACAAGATCGATCCACAGAGAGGTTATTTTAAGTTTAAATTTATTAATTTATAGATTACCAAATGCAAGAACGAAGTTTACAAATTATAAATTTTTGTCAAGGCTCGAGGATTTATTCTTGGTTTATGCAATATTGTTTAACTAAAAGTAAAACAAAGGAAACCAGCATAAATAATGGTTCCAAGAAAATTAAATATTTAAACACACACCTAATATAATATAGTTCCTACTATAGAAAATACCGAATTCACCGATATTTTATATATGGTACATATGATTATGTATATAACTATATAAATATATAACTGCATAAAGTAAATGTTAAATTAAATCATTATATTTCATTTAGAACAACCGGCAGAGCCACGTTATTGCCTAAATGAAATATATGATTTAATAAGTTAGTTGCGGAAATGTAAAAGTTAGTTGCGATAAAATAAATGTTAGATGCGGAAAGTAAAATTTATTTGCGATAAAGTAAATGTTAGATGCGGAAAGTAAAAGTTAGTTGCGATAAAGTAAATGTTAGATTGTTAGATATTAGTATTAAATCATAATATTTCATTTAGAACAACCGGCAGAGCCACGCTATCATCTAAATGAAATATATGATATAATTATATAAATGTATATATATAT
>NC_133311.1:10946202-10947283 GCF_012295235.1 Primulina huaijiensis
ATTTTCTATAAAAGGCTTAAGTCTTTGCCCATTAACTTTAAACACGTCATTATTTTTAGGATTTTCAATATCAACAGCACCATGAGGATAAACAAATTTAACTATAAATGGTCCTGACCATCTCGATCTTAGTTTTCCTGGAAATAAATGCAAACGAGAATTATAAAGTAAAACTTTTTGTCCAATTTCAAATGACTTTCTCATAATATTTTTATCATGAAAGGCTTTAGTTTTATCTTTATAAATCTTTGAATTTTCATATGCATCATTTCTTAATTCTTCAAGTTCATTTAATTGCAATTTTCTTAATTTAGATGCATCATCTAAATTAATATTAAATGCTTTAATTGCCCAATAAGCTTTATGTTCAATTTCAACCGGTAAATGACAATACTTACCAAAAACTAACCTATATGGTGACATCCCTAATGATGTCTTAAATGCAGTTATATATGCCCATAATGCATCAGTTAATCTTAAAGACCAATCTTTTCGATTTGGATTAACTGTTTTTTCTAAAATTTGTTTTATTTCTCTATTTGCAAGTTCAACTTGACCATTACTTTGAGGATTGTGGGGACCCGGACGCTAATCATGTTCTTAATCCTCATTGGGACTATTTAATCAATTCTAAAACAGGGTCTAAATTTTTTTTTTAAAATGCGGAACGTAGTGAAATAGAACGTATATACATCTCATTATAAAAGTACAAGTCCTGTATCACATACATTTATTCAACTAAGGTTTAACAGCTAATATCAAGTGTCCAACGCTATCTCTAATCCAAGTCCGGAGCCTCCACTCTAATCACGATCTCTCTTCATCTCCTCAACCCTGAACCTGTCCCACCTGTTGTTATGCACACATACAAACACGACAACAGCCGGATAATTCCGGTGAGAATATAATCCCAGTATAAATCAACGAAACATGCAATCATATAATCAAATATAAAGCATGTAACAGATAACAGCAATATGTATCAAATTCTGAAACATAATCAATATCAGACTGCCGACAAGGCTCGTAACTGTATAATTCAGACTAGACTCAATCCTAGTCTAGGGATCCCGGTTTCCAG
>NC_133311.1:10947383-10951294 GCF_012295235.1 Primulina huaijiensis
CCATTTCACCCATTCCTCTAGTCAATTGATCCACTTCATGCTCAACGTTAACATTTCGTGCTTCACCGCTAGGATGACGACCTCGTCTTCCCCATTCAGTCTCATTAAGTCCTCTCACATTAGGAGCTTCAGATTCCTGAACAACTTCCTTTCCTTTTCTACCCTTACGTCCAGGTGCCATCTACAAGACACAAGGATTTAATCCACAGGCAGAAAACAAAATAATCGGCTGAGTATAAGAGCATAAACTTAAACTAATACGCTCTAGTCATGCTGATACAATTAATTCAAAACATACAAACAAGTAAGAGCAAATAATCAAACACATGCACAATCATTTTATTTGTGTCTAAACTCGAGTGTCATAGACTCTAATTCGAGCGTATCCCAATTTCGCTCTGATACCAAACTGTCAGGGCCCGTGCTCTTAATTAATATTTAATTACCAAACAACCAGGATTAAATGGTGTAAACAACGAAAACGAGTTTAAAACGTTCATTTGGGCCTACAGAAATTTCGGCATGACCTCCCCGTTAGTAGGACATCCCAAAAATTTCAAAACACAACAATAACATTATACGCTCGAAAATAACATCAAGTTCACAAACAACCAAACACATATCCTACAGCTGCACTGGCCAGGACTAGACACAACATATCACAAATAAAATCTCAAACAACATAAAAATATCACCATACAGCTACACAGGGCATCTCCCTGGCAAATGTATCAAACCAACATAATATATATAAATATCTGGGAACTCTGACACAAACCGACTGACTACTGGGTACCACTCGCTGACGCTCCACCAGACGCATCAAATCCCCTGGAATGACCTGCTATGGCATCAAAAACAACCACAACATAAAAAGAAAACAGGGGTCGGACCCCAGTACGACAAACCAGTAAAATCACAACGTATATAAAAGACATGTAATAATACCAAGTAAATGCAATGATATGCGATGCATGAATGGTAACAATGGAATAACGGATACCAAATGGAGTCCAAACGAATAGCATCATCAACAGTAACAGTGGCCACCCGTGCCAGGAATGCAGCATCAAATCGCCGCTCGTCCATGCACGTAGCATCGGGAATGCGAGTAGCTAAGTCGCTCGTCCCTAGCTGTCATCTGGGAATGTGGCTAATCCTAACCCACTCGTCCCTCTGATGACTCAATATATCTCAACAGAATCAACATAAATCGCCGTCAAAGGAGTAAAGGCTCAATATGTTATGTCAATATAATTTATGCATGAATGCATCAAAATAAACATTCAAAGCACGTAATAGCAAACAACATTCACCGAATATTCTTACACGCGAATATAAGCGTCATAATAATATAGGTTTGAGCGTACCTCAATTACAACTTACAATACCACAGTAAATTCTTAAGGACTTCCTGATGAACTCGTCCAACGATAAAACCTACATTATAAATTCACTATATAATTCAATATAACGCATTCCAACTGACTAAAACATTTTATATCGGCTCGGTAAAACTATTCTGACTTTCTGTGCTCAGCCATTGCTATCTCAACTATTTCTTAAGTGATCTCTCTGATAAAGGAAATTTCAGCAGACTTTAGCAGCAGAATATCTTTCGGTTAGGGGATGTCCTCGACAAGATCAATTGAATCAGAAAACTTTGAGGTAGCAACATAAAGAAGTGAGCTAAGTGGAATGTCATCGTCTGTATCGTAAATTTTTTGTTGTGCAATCGATTGCACAACTTCTTCTATATTGGATAGAGAAATGGTCCTCATGGATGGAGTGGAGGGACTAACTGATGGTTTGACAAGAGGGAGTTATTTGAAATCAGTTTCAGTTGGCTTTTTAGGAGCTGACTGACCCGAGGAGCTGCTTAATTTCTGACTTTTAAATGTCACTGTTTCAAACAACTTATTATCATTTTCCCAGAATTTTACTTTTATCTGTAATGAAACCAGATCCATGTCAGTTGATTGATTACTACTAAATCCAATAACCAGGTTATCGTTACTCAGTGGCAAAAAAATTTGCCCATTATCAGAGACGATTCCTTGACCACAGAATTTCTTGAGCTCTTCAAATAGATATCAAGAGAAGAGCGGAAAAAGTCCTGAGTACAGATGACTCAACAGTCTTGAAGATCTTTGTGATCTGCGCATCTTCCATATAATAAATGGAATCAAAATCGACAGCAATAGCATTCATGGTGAATGAAGGAGTTGCAAGAGCAGCCATTTCATAGATAAGAACTTGAAAAAGATATTAGATGTTCGTGAAGTGAGAATTTGAAAGCAAGAAATACTTTGAGCAAGAGAATGCAAAGATAAATCAATGAATTTGGGATTTTGAAGTATTTCAGGTGAGATTTGATCTGATATCCCCCTGAATACATGCATTATGAAAATCAATAAGTCCTAAGATATTTCTGAAAAAGGAAAAATTATTATTGGAGATTGGTTTTGTGAAAATGTCATCTGCTTGTTGTTCAGCCGAGATGTATTCTAATCTGATATCCTTCTTCATTGAACGATCTCGAATAAAATCATGATGACTGTCAATATGCTTAGTCCGAGAGTGCATAACTGGATTGTATGTGATGGCTATTGCACTTGTATTGTCCTAGAAAATGGGCGACTCCTTGATCTCAATTCCATAGTCTTTCAGTTGTTGTTGAATCCATATCATTTGAGCACAACAACTTCCCGTGGCTAGGTATTCAACTTCTGTATTTGAGGTGTCAATAAATGTTTGCTTCTTACTGAACTAGGAGATCAGTCTATCTCCAAGAAACTGACAAGATCCACTTGTGTTTTTCTTGTCAAGCTTACATCATGCATAGTCTGCATCAGAATATCCAACTAGATTGAAGGATGACTCCTTTGCATATCATAATCCTACATTTTGTGTCCCTCTAAGATATTTAAGAATTCTTTTAGCAGTAGATGATGAAACTTAAAATTAATAATTTATTATATGTTAAAACCTATATTTTAAAATTTAAGTTTCATTAAAATTATAAAATTATGTTATTTTAGTATTGTTTGTTTATATTTAAATGTCTTACTAAATATGTTTTATTTTCAGGTTTTCTATGTGTTGGTAAAATAATGATAACTCAAGCTAGAAAATTCAAATGGAGGTGATTCAAACATGTTTGGAATCCTTGAGAAATTATCTACAACTTTGCAGAATACATGATTGCCTAAAAAGTTTGTTAAGATGATCAAATTGTGAAAATATTAAAAGAATGACAAATTTACTTTCAACATGATCAGCATATAGTAAAAAAATCATAACTATTTCAATATTTAACCAAATGAGGTGAATCAAGTAGCCAAATTCATCTACAGACAATTTCCCACATGTTTGCTGTTTTGAGCAGAGTCAAATTCGGAGATTAAAGTCATGGAACATAGCATTGAAAGAAGGGACATGGAATTGAAGTTGGAGGAGACAAAGACTACTATTACAACTACATGACATTAATAAAATTTTTGACCATTTCTCTCATTTGGCCTATAAATAGAGGCCTTGTACTAGCTTGAAAATCATTCTACCTCATTGTAAAATATAGTGTGAGTGTGTATAAAAGTTCTAAGTTCCAATATATTTTTCATTTTCCAAATTATGAGTGATGTTTTTAGTGTAATCAAAAGTAAGTTCATGGAAAGCTAAATCTATTATGTCAAGGTGAAGAGGATGAATTCTCGGTGAAGTAAGATTGCTTATATTTTGTATATTCTTTCTTTATTTCTTTTCATTTTGCTAATTTCTTTTTATTGTAGGTATAAAAATGAATTATTTGTTGTTATCAATTTACATCAAATTCTTGATATCATTGAAGTGGTTATCTTGATTTGTTGTTTAATTTTGATACAATAAATATTTCATCAATTATTATTGTT
>NC_133311.1:10951313-10968999 GCF_012295235.1 Primulina huaijiensis
TTATATATTTATATAGTTATATATATAATCATAGGTACCATATATAAAATATCGGTGAATTCGGTATTTTCTATAGTGGGAACTATATTATATTAGGTGTGTGTTTAAATATTTAATTTTCTTGGAACCATTATTTATGGTGGTTTCCTTTGTTTTACTTTTAGTTAAACAATATTGCATAAACCAAGAATAAATCCTCGAGCCTTGACAAAATTTATAATTTGTAAACTTCGTTCTTGCATTTGGTAATCTATAAATTAATAAATTTAAACTTAAAATAACCTCTCTGTGGATCGATCTCGTACTTACGAAATATATTACTTGCAGACAACCTACACTTGGGTGAATTATAATTTAAGTAGTAGCAAGTTTTTGGCGCCGTTGCCGGGGAGGTATAAATTAAGTTTATATTTGTTAATTATGTTTTATTTATAAGTTTTGTTTTTTTTTTGTATGAGTATTTGGAGTCGAAAAAAAAGTGGTAGACTTATTCGAGTATCTGAAAATAATTTAAACATGGATGATAATTCAAATAATCAAGATAATGATAACAATAATAACAACAATAATAATAATAATCAAGAACATGATCAATTAAGAACACTTAGGCACCATATGAACCCTATTAGAACTAGTGCCCCATCTTGTTTAGTTTTTCCTCCTGATGCATCTAATTTCAACTTTAAACCTCAAATTATTCAACTTTTACCAAATTTTCATGGCTTAGATTCTGAAAATCCATATTTACATCTAAGAGAATTTGAGGAAGTTTGTAACACTTATAATGATCAAAATTGTAGCATGGATATAGTTCGATTAAAGCTTTTCCCTTTTTCTTTAAAAGATAAAGCTAAAACATGGCTACAAAATTTGAGATCAAGTTCAATAAGATCATGGGAAGAAATGCAACAACAATTTCTCAAAAAGTTTTTTCCTTCCCATAGAACAAACTCTTTTAAAAGACAAATTACTACTTTTTCTCAAAAACAAGGAGAAACATTTTATCAATGTTGGGATAGATATAAAGAATTACTTAATACATGCCCACATCATGGTTTTGAAACATGGAGAATAGTTTCTCACTTTTATGAAGGTCTAATACCTAAAGATAGGCAAATGATAGAATTCATGTGTAATGGAACTTTTGAAGATAAAAACCCAAATGAAGCTATGGAGTATTTGGATTCATTAGCAGAAAATGCTCAAAATTGGGATAATATAGGCACAATAGAACCACCAACAACTAAAATCAATAATTCAACAAATGGGGGTGGTATCTATAATCTTAAAGATGATATAGATATTCAAGCTAAACTTGCATCTTTAGCAAGAAAAATTGAGTCATTAGAAATGAAAAAGAGTGGTCAATTAAAAAGTATTCAAGAAATTGTTTGTCATATATGTGATACACATGATCATGCTACAAAAGATTGTCCAACATTACCTTCATTTAAAGAATGTCTCCATGAACAAGCAAATTATGTTAACAATTATAAAAAACCAATACTAGATCCTTTTTCAACATCATATAATCCTGGATGGAAAAATCATCCTAATTTTAGTTGGAGGAATGATAATAATGCACAACCCTCACAACAATATTTTCAAAATAACCAAAATCATCAAGGTTATATTCCTTATGTTACACCTCCAAGAAAAAACTTTGAAGATGTAATTCATGCATTTATCCAAAAGCAAGAATCTATCAATATTCAAAACAGTCAATCTATGACTGATTTGAAAGAAACTCTTGCAAAATTTGCATCTGCACTTAATATTCATGAAAAAGGAAAATTTCCATCTCAACCTCAACCTAATCCTAAAAATCAAAATCAAGAATTAAAAAATGAAAAAATTGATCAAATAAAATCTGTTATTACCCTTAGAAGTGGTAAAATAGTTAATGATCCATATAGTAATGAAAACAAGGATCATTTAAAATCAAAGAGTAAGGATGATAATCCTGATACTTTTGAGAATGATGATACCTTAAATTCTAAAAATAATATGTTGAATGATAAATCATCTGAAATAGTAAATGAATCAAATAAACCTCCACCATTTCCTCATGCATTAACAAATCATAAAAAACAAAAAAATGATTCTGATATCTATGAAGTTTTTAAACAAGTAAAGATAAATATTCCATTATTAGATGCTATTAAACAAGTACCTTCATATGCAAAATTTTTAAAAGACTTATGTACTGTGAAGAGAAAATTGCATGTGAAGAAGAAAGCATTCTTGGCTGAACAAGTAAGTTCTATTCTTCAAAATAATTCTAGTTTAAAATATAAAGATCCTGGTTGTCCAACAATTTCATGTATTATTGGAGAAAATAAAATTAAAAAAGCTTTGTTAGATTTGGGAGCAAGTGTGAATTTACTTCCTTATTCAGTTTATGAAAAACTTACTTTAGGAGAATTAAGCCCACTTCTGTTACTCTCTTACTGGCGGATAGGTCAATCAAAATACCTAGAGGTATTGTAGAAGATGTGTTGGTTCAAGTTGATAAATTCATATATCCTGTAGATTTTATTGTTTTGGATACACAACCAATAAAAGTACATAATGAAATTCCAGTAATATTGGGACGACCATTTCTAGCAACTTCAAATGCTTTAATTAATTGTCGAAATGGAATAATGAAATTGTCTTTTGGAAATATGACTCTAGAACTTAATGTGTTCAATTTATGTAAACAACCAAGTATTAATGAAAATGAATATGATAATGAAATTGAAACAATTGTGGAAGAAAATATACAAGAAGAAAACTTAAATCAACAATCTGAAGTTTTTTCAATAGAAAATTTTGAGTCTGAAAATAATTTTAAAGAAGATGATAATACAAAACTTGAATTAAAAGTTTTACCATTCGAATTGAAATATGTATTTCTACCAAATCAAGAAGAATATTTAATTAAATTACTTAAAAAATATAAAAATGCAATTGGATGGACTTTGAAAGATATAAAAAGTATAAATCCTTTAATTTGGACACATAAAATTCATTTTGAAGAAAATGCTAAAACATATCAACAACCACAAAGAAAGTTAAATCGACATATGAAGGAAGTTGTTAAGAATGAAATATTAAAACTATTAGACGCTGGAATTATCTATCCAATCTCAGATAGTAAATGAGTAAGTCTAACACAAGTAATACCTAAAAAGTCAGACATCACTGTTATAAAAAATGAAAAGGGATAGTTATTACAAGCTAGGATTCCATCTAGTTGGCGTATGTGTATTGATTATAGAAAATTAAATGATGCAACTAGAAAAGATCATTTCTCACTACCATTTTTAGATCAAAATCTAGAAAAAGTAGCAGAAAATTCTTATTACTGTTTTCTTGATGGGTATTCGGGGTATTATCAAATACCTATATCATTAGAAGATAAAAAAAAACTACTTTCACTTGTTCTTTCGGAACTTTTGCATTTAAAAGAATGCCATTTGGTTTATGTAATGCTCCAACTACTTTTCAAAGATGCATGTTAAGTATTTTCAGTTATATGATTGAAGAATTTGTAGAAGTTTTTATGGATGATATAACTGCTTTTGGAAACTCATTTGAAAATTGTCTTAAAAACCTAGAAGAAGTATTAAAACGATGTGAAGAAAAAAATCTTGTTTTAAATTGGGAAAAATGTCATTATATGGTTAAATCTGGGATTGTGTTAGGTCATGTGATATCTGAAAAAGGAATTGAAGTCGATAAAGCCAAAGTTGATGTTATTGCTAATTTAACATCACCAAAAACGGTCAAAGAAGTTCGATCATTCGTGGGTCATGCAGGTTTTTATAGAAGGTTTATAAAAAATTTCAGCATAATATCTAAACCAATTTCGAATCAGAAAAGATACACAATTTGAATGGACTCAGAAATGTGAAAATGCTTTTAAAAAAATAAGTAATCTTTTAATTACATCACCTATATTACAACCTCCAGATTGATCTTTACTATTTGAATAAATGTGTGATGCAAGTGATTATGCTATAGGAACTGTGTTAGGACAGAGAAAAGAAGGAAAATCGTATACGATCTATTATGCTAGTAGAACCTTAAATAGTGCCCAAATAAATTATTCAACTACTGAAAAAGAATTACTTTCAGTAGTATTTGCATTAGATAAGTTTCGATCTTATTTAATTGGTTCTACTACTATTGTGTACACTGATCATTCTGCCGTAAAATATTTATCAAATAAACAAGATGCTAAGCCAAGATAAATACGGTGGATTTTATTGTTACAAGAATTTGATATTATAATTAAAGATAAAAAAGGAAATGAAAATGTCGTAGCCGATCATTTATCTAGAATAATGACTGAATCATCTTATTATGAAATACCAATAAATGAAAATTTTCCAGATGATCAATTGTTTTATGCTACTATTATGCCCTGGTTTGCTAACATTGTAAATTTTATTGTTACAAATAAAATGCCTTCTCATTGGAATTCACAGGATAAGAATAAATTCTTGATAGAAGTTAAAAAATTTTATTGAGATAATCCTTACTTGTTTAAGTATTTGATATGATCGATTAACGAAACAAGAGTGTTTAGAAGGGGGGTTGAATAAACACTCACAATTAAAATTGATCTTTTCGAGTTTTGAGTTCAGTTTGGTGAGAAACTGATTCTTCGAATCTTGTTGGTCAATGACAATCAGTTAAACTAAAGTAGTTGCGGAAATTAACTGACTGAAAGATAGAATACAAAACTGAAATAAAAGACACAAGGATTGTTTCTGGATGTTCGGAGATTTCAATTACTCCTACGTTACCCCTTATATCTCAAGGATAGGATTTCCACTAAAAGTCTTTGATCGAATACAAGATTTGTACTGACCCACTTCATTTTGGACTTATCACTGCCAAAAACTGAAACTCTTAGTATTACAGAATGTTCTCAGTGCGTAACTGATCTTAGCACTATCGAATTTAACGATTATTACAAAGTGCTAGTGAGCTCAAATTGTAGCCTTGACTGCTACGAATAAATCAAGTGAGTGTGAGCTAAAATTTTGACAGAGTAACAGCAAGCTTTGAATAGAGAGTCTGTGCGCGTCACTTTTTCAGCTGATCTTCTGTCATATTTATAATCTTCCCTTCCAACGGTAACTTGAGATATATTTGAATCTTTGTATCCGTTGATTGCCACTTCATCATTCCTTGGGCATTGTTTGCTTCGTTTATTGTAATGCGGCGTCTTAATTGCTTTAGCCGAAATGCGTTGTTCTAAGCTGTATTGATTGAAGTGCGGCATTTCGTATTTAGTTGCAATCTGCTATGACTCTTTGTCGGTTGAATGTTCTTTCCCGAGACATGTTTAGTTGAAGGAAGCATACGGCTGAATATATCAACTGATCGGTTTCCAACTGATCAGTCAGCTGTCTTCGAGAATTCAATTAAGTTCAACTGATCAGTTGGTTTTCTTCGAAAGTTCAGTTCAGCTGGGTTCGGTTGCCTTAGATAATATGCGCGATACTCTTCAGTTAGGCAAGCTGTATAGATCGAATATTTGATCAGTTAGTTCCAATAAATAATCGGTTTGTCAAACATCCGAAATTAAGTTTCCAACAATTTTCTCCTTTTTGGTGTTTGACAAAACTAAGCAACTAATAACTGATCAATGAAGCTTATATGATCTTCAAGTTCGTTGTAGATAAAATAATCAACTGTTGTGTACAGATTCGTACAATGTAAAATGACATAATTTGAATGAAATAATCTGTAGCTACATTGTATCAAATTTATTGAGCTGATCTCCATTGAACTGCAGATCTGATGATCTATTCCTTCTTTTCGTCAAACGCCTCCATTCTGACAGATAATCTCTTAACATTGGTTGAAAGAATCTTGACAGAAGTGGCTACGTCTGCGACTGCATTGAGCACAGTGGTTTGCATTTAGTCTATCTTTCTTGATACAAGTGTCTCCACCGCATCAACTCTTTTGCTGATAGTGTCTTGAGTCGCTGAGAGACTTTCTTCTATACCTCTATTCTTTTTGATTTCAGCAATTGCAAAGGAAAGAGAGGTCACGGTAGCTTGAACTGCCTTCAGTTTCTCTGAGTTAAATACTTCTGCATGTTCCAGTTTCAGAGAATGGGCGAGTTGAGTATGCTGAATGTTAAAGATGGCAGAGAGAATTTTATGCATATTATTCTGAATATCTTGAATTTCTTCAAGAACTAAATCAAGATCATTAGATGAATGAGGTGGTGAATGTCCAGAAGTTCCAGGTGCTTGTCCTTCGGAGACTGGATCAAAGACCACTAAGGTCCTGTCAGTTATAACTGTCTCTGCAATGGTCTGTTCTGGAACAATTATTTCAGCAACTCCAATTTGATCTGGGGGAGGAGAATATGGATCCTGAGTAGCAACTGGATTGTCCGGATGAATAGGCAAATTTGTGGTATCTTCAGTCGGAGCATCAAGAACTGGTGCTTCTGCTGGAGATTCAGCTGAAACGAGGACTGGCTCGTCAGTTGGAATATTTTCAGAATGTAGCAACTGAGCCTCCACATTTTCAGTAGTTTCTTGACCAGGTGACTGAGCTGGCACATCAGTAGTCTGAACAAGCTCTTCAGGTAAGACGGGATCCTCTAGAACTGCTCGATCGGTTGAGTGATCAACTGAGACAGAAACAAGTTCCTCTGTTTGAGATTCTTGAATCACTGACTGAATGATTTCATCAATATTGGAGAGTGTCAAGTCAGCTTCTGAGTACATTTGAGGATCAGCAACAGAGGATCGAGGCATATCCTGAGCTTGTTCTTTATTCGGTGATGTGGATTCTTCTTCTTCTTCTTCGGAAGGCCCTCCATGAATGACCAATTCCTGATCTCTTTCCCAGAATTTTATCTGTAAGTGCAAAAAGGTAAGATCTGAAACCAATTGAGTAAGCACTGCTTGATCATTGTAGGCAGTTGGATTCGTAGGAATGTAGTTGGTCTTCAGCTCTTCAACCAGTTGTGCCAACTTTTTGGCTCTCATTAGATCAAAGAAATAATTTTTTCTTTGCAAGGCCTGCACGATAGTGGCAGCTTTGACTATCCTCAAGACAATTTCTTCCATCCTGATAAACTTCTTCAGCTAGGACTTTCTCTTTAATTGTTTTGCAAAAGTATGAGTTCTGTACATAGTCCAGGCGTCATAAGTTTTCAGTTTGGTTGTGGCAAATGCATTTACCTGTTCCCAAATGAGGTCAATATGGGTTTGAACTGCATTTGTTGGCCTGGGCTCTTCAATCAACTTGCCCTTGCCTTTCTTGTCGGTGAGAATGTGTGGAATGTTCAATCCTGAACGAGTAGTTTCCACTGTCTCCTGAATAGAGATTCCCTTTGGTCGAGCAGGAGCAAAGAAAATAGGGCGATTAACTGTTTTCAGAGAGGACATGATCCTAACTGACTCTTTCTTTGATGGGTCAGTTGTTCGAGGCAACTGATCTTTTGCTGAGGCTTCAGCTGAAATGGTTTTTAATGGAATAGCCTGAATAGGTTGTTGAGCGTCCGATGATTTCAACCTTTCAGTAGGAATAGATTCCAGGGAAGCTATTGGTTTTGTCTTCTTAGTTCTAGGCTTCTTGACAACCTGGGGAGACAGAGTTTTCTCCGATTCTGATTCACTTATAATCAACTTTCTCTTTGTAGTCTTCAGTTGAGTCAGCGCTTTTGCCCTTTTTACAGACTTGGGAGCAGCCTGTTGAGCTCCAATTTCCTTTTTGATCTTAATGAACTGATCAAGATGAGATCCAGTTTGGCCTTGGGTGGCAACACATTTTTGGCATTGAAAATTTTTAATTTGGATGATCTCTCCGAATCATCAGCCACAAATCCTTTAACTTTCATCAGGTAGATTAACTGAACAGCGAATCCCTTGGACTGCTTGTTGGATTGAAACATGGTCTTCAAAGTATTGAAGATGAGGTGCTTCCAGTTGAGTCGTCGGTCGGCCATAATAACAGCAAGGGCCTGAAATTTTTCCAAGGTTAAAGCAGCAAAGGATCCTGCTTTTGCCAATAGCCCTTTGGCTACAATATCAGCCAGTAACTGAACTTCATGTTTTAGTTCTTTCTTTGGATCAGAGACATTGATTTTCCGTCCATCAGCAGAAAGAAGAGTTTGCATAGCTTCAACATCTGATGCTTTGACTTCAGCAAGGTGCGCAAAACCATCAGACGGCAACAAAAATGTTTCTCCGAAAGAGACTTCAGATAAGGTCAACAATTGACCATTAACAGTAGAGGTGATGATACCATCGGGATTAACAGAACCATTGGAGTAGAAATCAAGAAGTTCCTTCGGATAAATCTCCTGGGAAGATTGTCTCAAAAACATTCTGAGACCAGCAGATTCAATCTTCAGAAAAACGTTCTTTACATCAGCTTCTTGAACTGATAAAACTGAGTCAAAATCAATGGCCATAGCGTTCAACATGTGAGCTGGGATCTGGTTTGCCATTTGAAATGAATGATTTCCTGCGAAAGAGAATGCTTGAATTTGTTTTGGCTCTGAGAAATTTTGATAAGCGTAAAGAAGAAGAATTGAAATGGGGCGGGTATAGTACTTATGTACGTGACTGTTCGAATTATAGGACACGTGTAAGTCAAAAAAAAATTTGAATAAAAATATGTGTACGTGTGCTATAAGCGTGTGTGCAAAAAGTGAGTGGTTTTAAAATAGGCCACGTTATAAAACTGCAGTCAAGTCGGTTGATTTGGAATATAATAAGTTTTTTAATTTGTTAACTTATATGAGAAGATTCGTAAAACATCCAACTGAACAATCAGTTGGGAAACTGATTCATTTCAGTTGAGTATTCACAAACAATTGTCCTCTCAGTTAACATTTTCAAAAACTAATATTCCTCTTTAATTGGTGCATAGAATAATTAAAATGATATAAAATAAATTTAAGGGTCAGAAAGATTATCGTTTGCTGGAACGTCGACGGCCCTTCAGCTTCCATGATATTCGGCTATAAATAGAAGTAACACGGTTAGTTTCAGTCATATTGGTGAAAATATTTAAGACAATAAGAATGGCAGATACGAGTAGCTCGAGTGCTTCGCCGTTTTCTCTGGAGACCAGGAAGGCTGCTATAGAAGATGAGGTCTTCTATGAGAGTCTTCATTACTGGGAAAAGTTACAGAAGCTTGAGATCCTGTATAATACTGGGGAGGCTACTACTCCTGAACTGATGGCAGAGTTGAACAAATTGCGGGAGCACTTGAACATAGCTGTGTGGGTGGACGTCTTTAAGGATGGTTATCTCTATCAGCTAATGTTTCGAGAGGAACTGAAAATCCTTAAGCGCATAGCTGGTTCTCATAGCTTTGTCAAGACATCTACCGCACCCTTATCCGCTTAGTTGAAAATGTGGATAATTGTTGTAGAGGAAAAATATGATGATGTAATCCGTGCAAACGTTTATGATTGAATGAAGTATTTATTAGCTTAACTTTGTTTTCCTCTTTCCTGCAAATGATAAACTTCATCAGTTGTTATATATATATGAATTTCGAACTTTAAACAGATGAACTGATGAAAGACTAACTTTTATCAGTTGACTATGAACTGAAATCAGTTAAGCATTAAGTAATAAATAACAAACTGATATCAGTTGATAATGAACAACTGATAATTAAGAAGCTTGGGTAAATGAGAAAAATGCTTTGGTTGACTCGAGACTCTTTAGCTTCTTCAACATTTAATGTCATATGTCTATAAGAAAGACGATAGAGATACAATGTGAGATAATAACAGTTCAATATGTCGGATTCAAATAATTCTGATGCATGCAGCAGTACTCATGTTCAAGTTACTGAACGATTAAGTCCATATTTAGAGGAGTTGAAGAAAACAATGGAGGAATATGTCTTCAAGAAAGTGATGTCAACATGGTTCAAAATTCATTATTTGTAGAGGATAAGCAGTAGTGGTGCTGCTCTTTCTCGTGCTCAAGCAGCAACTGCAAGAAAATACATTGATCGTTTTGAAGTCAGACATGTTACAGACCTGGTTGATGACAATGTTCTGTTACATGCAATGTTATGGAAGGAATGGCATGTAATTGAGAAGATTTCTACAACTGAATCCTTTTCTAGAATCCGAATTTATGAGTTGAATAATTGGATTACACAATGGCAGGATTCAGTTGGTTCTAAGTTATCTTCTGTAACATGGAATCGATTTTATTCTTAATAAAGTATCATTTCCAATTTGTTGTTGTGTTCTTATTTTCTGCAAATAATTTTATTAGTAAAACAGCATCAATAATAATTTTAAGACAAGTCAATTAAACCAAGAATATTGCGAAAGTAAGAAAACTTAGTCTCGGGTAATGGTTTGGTGAAGATGTCAGCTGCTTGTTGCTCAGTTGAAATATACTCCAGTCTGATGTCCTTCTTCAAAGCATGATCTCTAATGAAGTGGTGCCTGACATCTATATGCTTGGTCCTTGAGTGAAGAACTGGATTATAGGTGATGGCAATTGTGCTCGTATTGTCACAAAATATGGGCGATTCATTTGTAATTACTCCATAATCTTTCAGTTGTTGCTGGATCCAGATCAGTTGTGCACAACAACTACCAGCAGCAAGGTATTCTGCTTCAGTTGTTGAGGTAGCTATGGATGTCTGCTTTTTGCTGAACCAAGAGATCAGTCTGTCTCCTAGAAACTGACAAGATCCACTTGTACTTTTGCGATCAAGCTTACATCCTGCATAATCTGCATCTGAATATCCAACTAAATTGAAAGTAGAGTCTTTAGAATACCATAACCCAACATTTTGTGTACCCTTAAGATATTTCAAAATTCTTTTAGCAGCTGAGAAATGTGATTGCTTAGGATTTGCTTGAAATCTAGCACACATACAGACATCAAATACAATATCAGGACGACTGGCAGTTAGGTACAACAATGAACCTATTAAACCTCGATATAATGTCGCCTCAACTGATATTCCCCCTTGATCAGTGTCCAATTTTACTGATGAGCTCATGGGAGTATTTGCAGCTGAACATGATTCCATGCCAAATTTCTTCAGCAGCTCCTTTGTATATTTAGTCTGACTGATGAATATACCAGTCTCCAGTTGCTTCACTTGCAGTCCAAGAAAGAATGTCAGTTCACCCATCATGCTCATTTCAAACTTATCCTGCATTAGCTTAGCAAACTTTTCGCATAATTTGGGGTTAGTTGACCCAAATATGATATCATCAACATAAATTTGAACTAATAAAATGTGATCATTCTTAGCAAATTTGAACAAGGTCTTATCAACTGATCCAACAGAAAAATCATGATCAGTTAGAAATTTTGAAAGAGTTTCGTACCAAGCTCTGGGAGCTTGTTTAAGGCCATATAAGGCTTTGTTCAAATGATATACATGATCAGGAAAGTTGTGATTTACAAAACCTGGGGGTTGTTCAACATATACTTCCTCTTGTAGTTGACCGTTCAGGAATGCACTCTTTACATCCATCTGATATACCTTGAATTTCTTGTGTGATGCATAAGCAAGAAAAATTCTGATTGCTTCCAGTCTTGCAACTGGAGCATACGTCTCATCATAGTCAATTCCTTCTTCTTGCCTATATCCTTGTGCCACTAATCTTGCTTTGTTGCGTACAACTGAACCATCTTCGTTCAGTTTATTTCTGTATACCCATTTTGTACCTATAATAGTTTTTGAAATTGGTCTTGGAACTAAGTTCCAGACATTGTTATAAGTGAACTGATTTAGCTCTTCTTGCATTGCATTCACCCAGTTAGGATCAGCAAGAGCTTCATCAGTTGTCTTCGGTTCTAGTTGTGAAACAAAAGCTGAATAGATAAATAAATTTAGCATTTGATTGCGAGTTCTTACTGGATCAGATGGATTTCCTATTACCAGTTCAGGTGGATGTGATTTTCTCCATCTGTACTCAGTATTTGTTGTATCAGCCATTTCTTCAGTTGGTAACTGAACTCAGTTTTCAGTTTCAGTTGGTGCTTCGTCAACTGGTATTTGAATGTTATCATTATGCTCTGTCAACTGGTTATCAGCAACGACTTCCTGCACATCTGATTGGTCCAGTACTTCTGGTTCAGGTGTTTGAAGTATGTTTTGATATCCATGACTTTCATCTGTGTCATCATCTTCCAAACAGATATCTGTAAATCGATCAACTAGCTCAACTTGATCAGTTGGCTTATTAGTTAGTTCAGTTTCATCGAAATGAACATGAGCATATTCTTCAACATTTAGAGTTTTCTTGTTGAAAACTCTATAGGCTATACTAACTGATGAGTATCCAAGTAATATTCCTTCTGCAGATTTATCCTCAAACGCTTTTAAATAATTTTTGTCATTATCAAGAATAAAACATCTGCAGCCGAATATTTTGAAATAAGTAATTATACTTTTTCTTCCATGCCAGATCTCATATGATGTTTTCATATGATTCTTATTAATCATTGATCTGTTCTGAGTATAACACGCAGTGTTTACTGCCTCTGGCCAAAATCTTTGAGAAAAACCAGAATCAGCAAGCATTGTTCTGGCAGCTTCTTTAAGAGTCCGATTTCTTCTCTCAGCTACACCATTTTGCTGAGGAGTTCTGGCTGCTGAGAGCTCATGCTTAATTCCAGCATTTTCTAGGAAGTTTGAAATGGTTTGATTGATGAATTCAGTTTTTCGATCAGATCTGATTCGATCAATTCCAACTGATTTTTCATTTAAAAGTCTTTTGAAAATCTTTATCAGTCGTGCAGCAGTTTGGTCTTTGGATTTGAGAAAAATAACCCAAGTAAATCTTGAAAAATCGTCTACGACCACCAAAGTGTATTTCATTCCCCCTAAGATCATGATTGGTATTGGACCAAATAGATCCATATGCAGCAGTTCTAAGCATCGGGAAGAAGATTTACATCCCTTGTTTTTAAAAGAGGATCGTACTTGTTTACCAAACTGACATGCTGAGCAAAGTTTTTCTTTTGAAAAATCTATTTTGGGCAAACCAGTTACAAGTTCATGTTTACTCAGATAGGCAATGGATTTAAAGTTTAAATGATTTAGTCTCTTATGCCACAACCAGTTTTTAGATGATTTGGAAGCAACAAAACAAACTGGTGCATGAGTTTGATCATTCCAACTGTCTTTATATGTGTTTCCACAACGTTTGCCAGTTAGTATGATTTGATCAGTTGAAGTTTTGACTAAACATGAATTTTTGTCAAATTGTACTAAGAGTCCACTGTCGCATAACTGACTTATGCTAATCAAGTTATACTTCAAGTTTTCTACTAATAGAACATCTTTAAAAGTAAAGTTACCATGGATAAGCTTACCCTTACCCACAGTTCTACCTTTGGAATTGTCCCCGAAACTGATGTTTGGACCAGTGTATTTGATCAGTTGGGATAATGCACTTGCATCTCCAATCATATGTCGCGAGCATCCACTGTCCAAATACCATATTGAGTTCTTGTTTGTACCTGTTACCTGCAATCACACATATAATATAACTTGGTACCCATATCTATTTGGGTCCTGAACTGATTAGTCCCTTAGGAATCCACACTTGGATTAGTCTAACAGACTTTCCAGTAGCTGTATTCCAAATGGTTTTTCTCGGCTTTTGTGTGCTTGGTGTGTAGTGTACAGATGATACAATATTTGTTTTAGCTTTATTCAACTGATTGTTCAGTCTATATCTCTTCTGAACTGGCTTGCAGTTATAGTAATTGAAATAGCTATTCGAATAGTTCTTGTGAGACCTCTTTGATGACTGACTTTGTGAATCAGTTGAGAATTTTTTACTATAACCAATCCCATATCTTCTAGCCTTGTTCATATTCTCAGTAGGTTGCTCAATCAGTTTACTGGGCTCAATTTGTTCTTGTATCACTGCTGTTTTGACAAAATGAATGTATTTCCCTTTGTCTATTTTTGGCTTTGGTTGAGTATCATTTGGATATATTTCTCCTTGAGTGTTGAACCCTAAACCAGTTTTATCAGAAACTGATTTTTGTGAATTCTGCATCTCATTCAGTGCAGTAGATGACTTGTTCCAAGACTGAATGAGCTCAGTCTGTTTTGAGTTTTCAAGAAACAACTTCTGGATTAATGACTGATTTTTGTTTCTCTCTGCTTTTAACTCAGCAATTTCCCTTTTTAGACTTAACCCATCAACTGATTCATCAGTTTTGGTTTTATTGTCTGTGGGATCAGTTTGCTTTGCTTTGATTTTTTCAAATGATGATGCAAGCTTTTGATACTTATTTACCATATCATGTAGTGTTAGAATGAGTTCTTCTCGTGTGAAATCAGTTGAGCTGAAATCAAATACATGTTGGCTAGACGATTCTTCTTCTGAATCATTAGCCATTAAGCACTTGACTTCTTCATCATCACTAGAGCTGCATGAGCTTTCTGGTTCTGACTCCTCACTGTCAGTTTCTGCCCATTTAGATTTGTTTTCTTCAGCTAAGAGTACCTCATGTTTCTTTCTAAAGGACTTCTTATCTTCCTTGGGTCTTCTTTTGTGCTCATATGATTTCTTTCTTCTATCAGTTGAGCCTTGACTGTCCTTCTTGGGTTTAGGACAATCAGCCATAAAATGACCTGATTTGACGCAGTTGTAGCAGGCATTTGATTCATCTTTGGAACTGTTCCTTTGGTATGGCTTCTGCAAGTTTCCTTGATTCTTTCTCATTAACCTTCCAAATTTTTTGATGAACAATGACATTGCATCACTGCTCAACTGATCAGCAGATTTCTTGACTGAACTGATTGGTTCTGTTCTGACAACAGCTAGAGCAGTTGTGGCTGCAGGGGTAGATTGTTCTCCTTCTCTGGTCTGCAGCTCAAATTCATAAGCCTTTAAATCAGCAAACAGATCATGAAGTTCAATCTGGTTCAGATCTTTGGACTCCCTCATTGCCATGGTCTTGACATCCCATTCCTTGGGAAGACCTCTCATTACCTTTAGTGCAATCTCTTTGTTGGTATACAGTTTTCCAAGTGCATTTAACTCATTGATGATACTGCTTACTCTTTCATCATACTCGTGAATTGATTCTCCTGCTTTCATTTTGATGTTATCAAACTTTTGAACAGCAACAAAAAGTTTATTTTCTTTAGTTTGATCATTTCCTTCACACAGCTGGATCAACTTTTTCCAAATTTTTTTGGCTGTCTTACACATCTTTATTTTGCTGAAGCTTACTTTGTCCAGCGTTTTGTACAGAATGTCTTTAGCCACATTATCAAGATTTGCTTTTCTTTTATCTTCAGTTGTCCATTCATCTCTGGGCTTTTCTACTCTTTGTGCTGCCCCTTCTACTATGGCAACTGCTGTATTTGTTTTTAGAATCTTCATGGGTCCATCAGTTATGACATACCACATGTCATCATCTTGTGCAGCTAAATGAGCCTGAATTCTGATTTTCCAATCATCAAATTCTTCTCTGGAGAACATAGGAATTTTGTTGAATGAAGTCATGCTAACAAGTTTATAGATCAAAAGTATTCAAGAACAAGATTCAACCGCTCTGATACCACTTGATAGGATCGATTAACGAAACAAGAGTGTTTAGAATGGGGGGGGTTGAATAAACACTCACAATTAAAATTGATCTTTTCGAGTTTTGAGTTCAGTTTGGTGAGAAACTGATTCTTCGAATCTTGTTGGTCAATGACAATCAGTTAAACTAAAGTAGTTGCGGAAATTAACTGACTGAAAGATAGAATACAAAACTGAAATAAAAGACACAAGGATTGTTTCTGGATGTTCGGAGATTTCAATTACTCCTACGTCATCCCTTCTATCTCAAGGATAAGATTTCCACTAAAAGACTTTGATCGAATACAAGATTTGTACTGACCCACTTCAGTTTGGACTTATCACTACCAAAAACTGAAACTCTTAGTATTACAGAATATTCTCAGTGCGTAAATGATCTTAGAACTATCGAATTTGACGATTATTACAAAGTGCTAGTGAGCTCAAATTGTAAACTTGACTGCTACGAGTAAATCAAGTGAGTGTGAGCTGAAATTTTGACAGAGTAATAAGGTTTGAATAGAGAGTTTGTACACACTTTTTCAGCTGATCTTCTGTCATATTTATAATCTTCCCTTCCAACGATAACTTGAGATATATTTGAATCTTTGCCACTTCATCATTCCTTGGGCATTGTTTGCTTCGTTTATTGTAATGCGGCGTCTTAATTGCTTTAGCCGAAATGCGTTGTTCTAAGCTGTATTGATTGAAGTACGGCGTTTCGTATTTAGTTGCAATCTGCTATGACTCTTTGTCGGTTGAATGTTCTTCCCCGAGACATGTTTATTTGAAGGAAGCATACGGTTGAATATATCAACTGATCGGTTTCCAACTGATCAGTCAGTTGTCTTCGAGAATTCAATTAAGTTCAACTGATCAGTTTCCAACTGATCAGTTGGTTTTCTTCGAAAGTTCAGTTCAGCTGGGTTTGGTTGCCTTAGATAATATGCGCGATACTCTTCAGTTAGGCAAGCTGTATAGATCGAATATTTGATCAGTTAGTTCCAATAAATAATCGGTTTGTCAAACATCCGAAATTAAGTTTCCAACAGTATTGTCCTGACCAAATTTTTCGACGATGCATACCCGACAATGAAGTAAGTAATGTTATTACATTTTGTCATTCTGAAGTATGTGGAGGTCATTTTTCATCCAATAAAACAGCTGCAAAAATCTTACAATGTGGATTTTATTGGCCGTCTTTATTCAAAGATACGCATTTATTTTGCAAATCTTGTGAAAACTGTCAGAAGATGGGATCAATTTCAAAAGGAACATGATGCTTTTAAATCCAATATAATTATTGAAATATTCGATAGTTGGGGGATAGATTTTATAGGTCCATTTCCATTATCTTTTGGATATACGTACATTTTAGTCGCTGTTGATTATGTTTCAAAATGAATTGAAGCAATTGCATGTAGAACTAATGATCATAAAGTTGTTATAAAATTTTTAAATGAAAATATTTTTAGCTGGTTTGGAATACCTAGAGCAATAAATATTTTTAGCTGGTTTGGAATACCTAGAGCAATAATTAGTGATGGGGGAAGTCATTTTATAAATAAATCATTTTCTTCTTTGTTAAGAAAATATGGCATTACACATAAAGTTTCTACCCCATATCATCCTCAAAGTAATGGTCAAATTGAACTTGCAAATAGAGAAATAAAACAAATTTTAGAAAAAACAGTTAATCCAAATCGAAAAGATTGGTCTTTAAGATTAACTGATGCATTATGGGCATATTGAACTGCATTTAAGACATCATTAGGGATGTCACCATATAGGTTAGTTTTTGGTAAGCATTGTCATTTACCGGTTGAACATGAACATAAAGCTTATTGGGCAATTAAAGTATTTAATATTAATTTAGATGATGCATCTAAATTAAGAAAATTGCAATTAAATGAACTTGAAGAATTAAGAAATGATGCATATGAAAATTCAAAGATTTATAAAGATAAAACTAAAGCTTTTCATGATAAAAATATTATGAGAAAGTCATTTGAAATTGGACAAAAAGTTTTACTTTATAATTCTCGTTTGCATTTATTTCCAGGAAAACTAAGATCGAGATGGTCAGGACCATTTATAGTTAAATTTGTTTATCCTCATGGTG
>NC_133311.1:10970155-10973506 GCF_012295235.1 Primulina huaijiensis
GCAATTTCAACATGAGGAATATCAATATGGACGGTGGAATCAGCCTTATAAAGATCCTACTGTAGTAACGCATATCTGTTTAGATAAGTAAATATATATATACAATTTCGTCTCGGGAATCTGACGTTAAAAGACCCTGTTTGCCAATTTATAAGAAAATTGGATGGGAAGCATATCTTCGACTCATAGAAGGCGTTGAAGCCGTTACTGAACGTAAAATCAGAGGAAGATGTGAGCCACAATCACAACTACGCTGTATATATGTGTTTTTATTTTCTTTTAATAATAATAATTTTCTGTTCAAATATTGACTTTTGGCATGTTACGCTTATAAATTCATATGCTGTGATTTAACAATGGCAGAAAACATATTTCTCAACATGTCGACGTCCACGGTAAGTAAAATAAAAAATATTTGTGTATTTTGTGGATCTAGTGCTGGAAAAGATTCAATTTATGAAGAGGTAGCAGAAAAGCTTGGAATAACACTTGCTAAAAAAAGATTCATTTGGTATATGGTGGTGGTGAAGTTGGTCTCATGGGAAAAGTTGCAAAAGCTGCGCATGCATGTGGAAGTGAAGTCTTAGGCATTATTCCGATTACCTTAGCCAGTATTACTGGACCAACAATAGGAGAAGAAATGAAAGTGGACAACATGTATGAACGAATTACTCAAATGATTGAACATTCAGATGCTTTCATTGCTTTGCCAGGAAATTTCTGTGGGGTCCCGGGTCCGATATCTAATACTAATAATTATAATTGTAACAAACCAAATGATCGAGTAAAATACATAATTTGTGGTTCACAAATCCACATAAACATCGTCAAAATAATTTAATTGTATCAAATATTTGAAATTTAATTTTCAACATGCCAAAATAAAGAAATCCCAACATCATAAAATAGCTCCTAAGACCCGAGAATCCCACTCTAACTCGTATCTCCTCGCCTTGAGCTGGACTCTAGCATCCCAAGCCTCAANTAAATCTCAAGATCAAGTGAATCATCTGGTCATAGGGTACCCAAGGAAAGAGAATCCCCCAGCAACATCCACCGACTCATCCGCTCGAGGTGGGGTGCTGTGTTCTACAATCCCAGGACTATGGTGCGCATATAGAGAGTGTTCAGGCCATAGCAGCGACCTCCGCATACACTATGCCAACTCAACTATAGCCCCATACGTCCAACAAATCAATAAATCAAGGCGACCTCCGCCATATCAAATCTGAATCAACAAGTGGCTCAATATGCAATGTAATGATGCAAATCAATATCATCATTTCGATATTATAATAAACTCATCTCAAGGCCACAATCATCATCAAATCACAAGTAATTCATCGAGCCATAGAATTTTCAATTTAAAATAAAAATGATACTTTTACCTCGTATGTTACCGACCGTAACATACCTTTCAAATATTACCAAAAGAAGATTGAAATGTGTAGGTGAGAAGTCTTGAACCTCTGAATTCTACTATAACTCAAGAACTTTGATCATCTATCAAAACAGAGTAGTTTCTGTTCAAAATTCATAATTAATCCAATACTACTTCAAATCAAGATCCGTAAATTTCTTAACCGTAATATGCCATAAAAAAATTTATTGAATCATTTTATCAAACACATGTCATGCGTGCTAAAGAGTTAACTCCTTTACTTTGTCATTGGCTTCAATTCCATTTTAAAATTCAAACCAACACAATTTCAACATCTCCAACATCTCAATATCTCAAATATCAATTCTAAACTTCAACCCATTTCCAAACTTAAATAAAATATAACATACTTACACCATCTCGAAGATCTTGAAGAGAGGATCACAAATCTAACTTCATTTCATAATTTCCTTGAACAATTCTCCCATATATTGAAGAAGAAAAATGAGGAACATTATGATACCATTCGATTTTTATGCCTTCCCAACACCAAAACACGTTTTTTGTACAAGTGCTGGGCGCCATGGCACGTGTTTTGGCGCAGGGGCGCCCACTATACTGCCCAACACCCAAAATTTCAGCACTGGGCGCGCTAGGGCGCCAGATCCTGCGCAGAGGCGCGGTTTTCTGCCAAGAACGCATTTTTAACTTCAGAATTTGCCAAAGTGGTAAACTACAAAGTTGTAGCCCTATGTCTTGGCTTTCATCTCCAATTGGCCTCATGTCATTTGGAGATCTGAGTAAAAAGTTATGCTCAATCTCCCAACATGTGTCATTTTAGGAACGACGATACGCACGGCACACTTCGGGGCGCTTTTGGCTCGTCTTTCCTAATGATTTGACCAAAAATCAAAATAAGAAAGTTATATCCTTATGTCTTATGTTTCTAATAAAAGTAGCCTCACATCAATTGGATGAATATACAAAACATTATGCTAAAAACCACAACTACTGCCATATTTTTCATACCGTTTCTGCACTTCCATTACCTATTTAGCTCAAATTCAACCTTTGATTCTACCCATCCACTATCTATTCCATTTTATAACATTCATTACCATTCATACCATAACGTAAAGCCATAAACCATCACAACTACTACCACAATTTTATTTTTTTCAAAATTCGGGCATTACAGTTTCGGTACTTTGGAAGAAATATTTCATACTGTTTGTTGGGCACAATTAAATATCCACAATAAGCCAATTGATTTGTTAAATGTTAACAATTATTATGATAAACTGCTATCGTTTCTTGATGATGTTGTGGAACAGGGATTTATTTCATTAGCTTCGCGAAGGATGTTAGTTTCTGCTACAAGTGAAGGTGAACTTATTGATTTACTGCAAGGATTTAGTCATGAACCAGATCCATTCTTATCTCAACTTAATTGGCCAACATCCAAGAGTAAGAAAAGAAAATTCATGTGATACTGAACTTGTGATTCAACGGTATGTTTTAATTTTTTTTTCTCTTTAAGGTATGAAAAATCTCCTCTTCTTCTTCTCCTCTTAGTTTGTTTTTATATAAAAATAAAAAAAAATTCATATATATAGTAATAATAATAATTTTTAGTTCAATGACGAGTAAGGTGTCAGTAAAATGCACCTCAGACTCATTAGTTAATAATTATTGGAAAATCACAATACGCTAGATTTTAATATTCATTATATTCAAATTACAGATTACAAGAAAAATAATTTTTTCATATGTACGAATTTATATATAGATATATATATAATTGTGTATGTTTACAAATAAAATAATTTCTAAACTTTTTATGATAATATAGTTAAAAGATATGGTTTGTATGGTTGTTAACATGTATAATTGAAATAATTCTTTTTGTATAAGTATAATATATACTCACACATCTTTTGTGAGTAAGTGGTGAGAAATGAGAAAACAAT